>NC_036860.1:22372106-22672106 GCF_002910315.2 Salvelinus sp. IW2-2015 | reverse complement strand
ATTTTATTTACACCTTTATTTAACTAGGCAAGTCAGTTAAGAACAAATCCTTATTGACAATGACGGCCTACCCCGGCCAAACCCTATGGGACTCATCACAGCCGGATGTGGACAGGCTGGATTCGAACCAGGTACTGTAGTGGCGCCTCTTGCACTGAGATGCAGTGCCTTAGACCGCTGCGCCACTTGGGAGCCCATTTATTAAAGGAATCATTAGGATTAGGGATGAAACGGTTACCGGTTTCACAATAAACCACAGTAAAATTCCCAACGATTAGTATTACCGTTTCAAATTTGAATTATCATTAAAACCGTGTTTGACTACCAAGGTTTGAAAAACTCACGGTAAATACTGTCCAGCATCAACAGAAGTAAGCAACAGTCTGATGCAGGCGCAGAATGCAACGTGGGTTTTGTTTTGTGTGAAAACATGGCGGGAGGCAGTGACAGCGTTCAGAAGATTTTTCAGCCCTTTAAGAGGACTAAATCTGAAGTGTGGTCGTATTTGGGGTTTTACAAGAGTGCTGAGGGAAACTTAAATCGAAGATGGTCACCCTGTCTGCAGAACATGCAAAAAAATATTTAAAAAATAATAATAAATAAATAAATCGCTGCAAAAGGGGGCAACACTTCACATCTCTTGAGTCATTTTTGTGACCACCACCCACTACTTTATAGCGAATGAAAGGTAAGTTAACTTTTAGCTCAATGCATGATGTGGGGACTTKGGAAAGGGGGAAAATGTCATTGTTTGTCTAACTTGCTAATAGCTTGTCAATAATGTAAACTGAAGCTTTCAGTGTTACCTACTCTTGTAAAAACACTGCTCGTTGTTCTGCTGATGTGTGCGTCGTGTGTCTGCAGACTCTATTCCCCCATTGCACACGGTAACACGTTATGTAGTTTAGTAACCCACCCAACATATTTTGTTCATTTAAAATCCTGCAGACGTCGACTTGGTTGTAAAAGTGTTCCAACAGGAGAAACACCATAGACTCCTATACACGACTCCTGTATTTATGTCAATTGTTCGGCTCATTGCAGTTACTATCACTGTCTTCTTAAGACTCGTTTGTATTTATGTAAATTGTGCATGGGGTCATTGCATATACTCAAATGCAACACAGAAGATAGACGTGTGTGTGTAAGTGAATAATAATAGAACACCAATAATAATATATTTGCTATTCCTTTGTTTACAGAGTGGGCGTGCAGCAGGCAAACCCAGTGATGGTACTGGTCCCTCATCTACAGTTGTGACACAGACACTCCAGCAAGCAWTTAAAAAGGCAGGCTGCTTATGCACCCACATCAAAAAATGCTCAAGACCTCACTGCAGCCCTTTCATATTACATTGCAAAGGACAAGATGCCATTTCATATTGTTGAGAAGCCTGGCGTTCTGAGGCTGATGAAGGTTGCCGTGCCTCACTACAAAGTGAGTGCTGCTAATTTTGAGTTGTTTATTTGGTTGTGTTCATTTAAACCTGCACTAGGGAAACTTACCTCTCATGGCCAGATGGTGCCATCTTTAATGTTAATTCTATTATTTTAATGTTTATGCACACAAAAAGTGCATAGTGATGCTAATTGTATTTGTTGTTTGTTGGTTTTCAATATAAAACTTGATGAAATGATTTCAGTGTGTGTGTGTATATCAGTATTATTTTTTTTAAATTTCCAGCACATTTTAACAAGACCGCAATAATACTGATAACTGTGATAATTGTGGTTGTAATAATCATGGTTTTAGCCTCCGAAAAAATAGAGAGTTTTGAGTAAGGTGACCATCTTTAACTTGCAGAACCAATGTAACCAATACATTTTTTTACTTGCACGGCCAAAGTCAAAGGTCCACGAAATGCAATTACATGGTTGCAGTTTGGAGACCTGCATATAGGCCTATGAAAAGCAGTTCACCTTATTCAACCATCAGAATGAAGCCTAAAAATACCAAGCTGTTTCTCTGTTACATAATGACACAGCACAAGGCAAGTCAATAAAAACTCTTTACAAATGGTTGATTTATCTAGCCTAGTTGGGCGGGCAGCAAACTTTAGCCCATAGTCCATAAGGACAAGGGCCAGCCAGGCAATTTATTATGCGTCCTGCTTTCAATAACAGTAACAAGCCCTAGTGAAGTCTATTATCGTTCGCCACTGCCTATCATTAACCTATACAAAATACTTCCTCATGGGATCTCACACAAATACAATGTTATTTTTCAACAACAAAAATGACTACGTGGTTGGAGAGTTACATATCCAATAGAACCCAGAGAGTGTTCTTCAACGGAAGCTTCTCTAACATCAGATATGTACAGTGTGGTATCCCTCAGGGCAGTTGGCTTCGGCAGTTAACTTTTCCTTTTCCAAATTATTTGCCTCTTGTCTTTAAAGAAGCTAAKATTACTATGTAGACTGATTACTGCACACATCAGAACCTACAGCCAGTGAGCTCACAGACTCTTACCAAGGAGTTACAGTCAGTGTCAGAACGGATAATTAACAATAAACTGGTCTTAAATACATTTAAAAACCAAAAGCATTGTATTTGGTTCAAAGCATTCTCTTAGACCTAAGCCTAAGGTGAAGCTGTGCATGAAGGGTGTGACCATTGAAATACTTGAAAAAGCTGAACTCCTAGGAGTAACATTGGATTGTCAGTAATCATAGTAAAGTTATTCACAAAGTTGGTGTGAAGATGGGGAGAGGTATGTCTGTTTTAAAAAGAAGTTCTGCGTGTTGATACAAAGATAAACTGTACAAGTTGTTCAGGTTCTGATCTTGTCCCATCTTGATTTCTGTCCAGTAATATGGTCAGGTGCAGCTAAAGACCAAGCACAGCTGTCTCAAAACAAAGCAGCACACCTTGCCCTTAACTGCAAATACAGAACTAAACATCAACATGCTTGATAGTATTTCATGGTTGAGGAGAAATTGAATACTTCACTTCTAGTCTAAGAAACATTGTTTTGAAAATGCGTAACCACTTGCAAAGACTTCAAACAGATATACAATGCCTTCGGGAAAGTATTCAGACACCTTGACTTCTTCCACATTTTGTTATGTTACAGCCTTATTCTAAAATTTATCAAATTGGTTTTTRCCCTCATCAATCTACACATAATAACCCATTACGAGGTTTGAATATAACAACTTTATTTTGAATTGAATGTAATATCTTAAGTTGTTCTGGTCTATAACTGTTCTGTACTTTCTCATGTATTTGAACGTTTTATGTGGACCCCAGGAAGAGTAGTTGCATGTGCAGTAGCTAATGGGGATCCTAATAAACTAAAATGTATCATTCCACACATACACTTAACTGTGAAAAGGTGTTGCCAGGGCATTTACACCATTACCACTGAAAAGAGCAGCACAGTGGAATAAAGGATGTTGCATGGGTTTCCTCTGAGATTTCACAACAGGGAGACCGATGGAAAGGGGCGGAGAGCGAGATATTAAGAGAGGGTGAGAGCAATACATGGCTTGAGTGCTAAATATTGAATGAGGGAGAGAGATAAATATTTAAGGGGGGGGGGGGGGGGCAATGGAGAAAACCCAAGATTCAAAACAAAGTAACAGTTAGTACCAGGGTGCAGAGGGAATGCCCGTTTACTGGAGTGCAGAAAGATATGGAGACAAAAATTGCAACCTATAATTTTAATTTCCTATGGGACGGGCAATGGAGCATGATTTTGATCCAGATCTTTGGCTCTGCCCGAGGGAAGAGGAGCGTCTCACGGATGTTAGCTTTCACTCAGGTGAACTCAGGGACTTCAATATAAAACTGTACAATGCAGACAGGGCCAAGGACCTTGATAAGGTTATCAACAGTGATTAACTGCAAACAGCTGTGCCAGTCCCTGGAAGTGTGACCTAAATGATGCTGATTAAACCGCTATAAGGACATCACCAATAGCCGTGTCCGCACAGGGTGACCTAAGCTAAACTGTTGTTTGCCAGTATAAAATTAGGTATTGGTTTAGACATCTAATGTCACATAGTGGGCAGGATTTTCTTGACTTGACTTGTGAATAAAGGACTCGGACACTAGGGACTCGACTCAGACTAGGTTTAATGACTCGACTACATCACTGGTTTAGACATCAGTGTTCATGTTGCAGTTCTCTTTGTCCTGGGAATTTGTCATCAAAGAATTATCCACATACAGTTGAAGTCGGAAGTTTACATACACTTAGGTTGGAGTCATTAAAATGTATTTTTCAAACACTCCACAAATTTCTTGTTATGTTTCTTGATGTATTTCAAGGCCTACCTTCAAACTCAGTGCGTCTTGGCTTGACATCATGGGAAAATCAAAAGAAATCAGCCAAGACCTCAGAAAAAAAWTMGTAAAACTCCACAAGTCTGGTTCATCCTTGGGAGCAATTTCCAAACGCCTGAAGGTACCACGTTCATCTGTACAAACAATAGTACGCAAGTATATACACCATGGGATCATGCAGCCGTCATACCGCTCAGGAAGGAGACGCATTCTGTCTCCTAGAGATGAACATACTTTGGTGCGAAAAGTGCAAATCAATCCCAGAACAACATCAAAGGACATTATGAAGATGCTGGAGGAAACAGGTACAAAAGTATCTATATCCACAGTAAAAACGAGTCCAATATCGACATAACCTGAACGGCCGCTCAGCAAGGAAGAAGCCACTGCTCCAAAAGCGCCATTAAAAAGTAGCCATCACAAAGCTCTGACCTAAACCCCATAGAAAATGTGTGGGGAGAACTGAAAAAGTGTGTGCGAGTAAGGAGGCCTAAAAATCTGACTCCGTTACACCAGCTCTGTCAGGAAGAATAGGTCAAAATTTACCCAACTTATTGTGGGAAGCTTGTGGAAGGCTACCCAAAATGTTTGACCCAAGTTAAACAATTTAAAGGCAATGCTACCAAATACTAATTGAGTGTATGTAAACTTCTGACCCACTGAGAATGTGATGAAAGAAATAAAAGCGGAAATAAATCATTCTCTCTGCTATTTTTCTGACATTTCACAATCTTAAAATAAAGTGGTGATCCTAACTGACCTAAGACAGGGAATTTTTACCAGGATTAAATGTCAGGAATTGTGTAAAACTGAGTTTAAAAGTATTTGGCTAAGGTGTATGTAAACTTCCGACTTCAACAAGCAACTTCCAACCTTCCACCGGCCCAGGAAGGATATCCTTTTGATCAAGCGGGATCCAGGGGGGGAAGGAAGATAACCCAGAACAAAATTAGAGCTTAAACCCAGGAATCAGAGGTGCCAGAAAAGGCTGTRCCGTGTAGCTCAGTTGGTAGAGCATTGCGCAACATTAGGGTTGTGGGTTCAATTCCCACAGGGAACCAGTACGATAATGTATGCACTCACTAGTGTAAATCGCTCTGGAGTAGAGTGTCTGCTAAAATGACAAAAAATAAATAAGGGCGAACACAATACAGATCAAATCAAAGTTTGTTGCATACACTGATAAATTACACAAATCTAAATGTAACTTCTATTGCCATTGCGAACTATGCAAAAATAGCCTACAAAACCAACAAATAAAAATATTTCAGCCTGCAGGTAGAAAATAACCCGACAAAAATAAATCACAATTGCTACGTGTGGCCTGTCTGCAAGGAACTCTAAATATTGTATCAACTATCAAGTTGGTCTAGCACAAAGCTTGTACTAACAGACTTGCAACATTGTATAAAATATCTTGGATCCTCAGTTTCCTGCATCAGTGACCCCCGGACTGACATAGCGGTCTGCTATTTGGGCAAGGGATAAGAAGTAATCAGGTAGGCATATTTTATGATGTTTCCACCGGATCAGAGCATGACATTGTTTTTCTCCCTTTCACGCCAAGTGGTTATTGAAAGGGGGAGAGCTAGGCTACATTGAGGAACTATTGTCATTCACAGTGGATGTAAAAACAGACTTTGTTTACTTCCTGTTTGAGGTGAAGAAAAAAATACTTTCAGAACCTTCACAGCTCATTAGTGGTGGTGAGTTAAGACAATCAGAAAAAAACTACCAGATCCCCAAATGAGCACATTTATAAGCCCACATTTGCACCTAGGCCTACTTCTATACGTAATGAGGTGCACGTCCTTACTCAACATTCACAGCAGCGCTCCAAACAAAACACAATGAATAAATTCACTCGTAAATGGAATGGTATAAGCCAAAAACACAAGTGTAGCCTACGTTGTGCACTCTGCAAACAACGTGCCCACTCCGACAATGAGAACTGTAAATGACTGTAGTAATAATAATCATTTTAATGCATTAACAGAAATTACGATAACCAAACAAACATTGTAGATGAGAAATTACGGGAATTAACAGTAGATGTACTACTGGTGTGCCACCCCAGTGAACCCGCAATGGATTAATCTACTGAGACTGGCGTCAATCAAGATGTGACAATGTATTTTGGGGCAACTGCCTGACAAAAAAAAATATTGGTCGACCAACAGCCTACCGACCAAACAATCGACCAGTCGACTGAATTGGGTCAGCCCTAATAGACATTATGGACAATATACAGTGCAGTGGGAAAATATTTAGAACCCTTCCCTTTTTCCACATTTTGTTACGTTACAGCCTTATTCTAAAATGGATTACACACATTGTTCTCCTCATCAATCTACACACAATACCCCAATCTACTGCATGTCAGAGCAAAAACCATGCCATGAGGTCGAAGGAATTGTCCGTAGATCTCCGAGACAGGATTGTGTCCAGGCACAGATCTGGGGAACATAGCTGCAGCATTGAAGGTTCCCAAAAACACAATGGCCTCCATTCTAAAATGGAAGAAGTTTGGAACCACCAAGACTCTACCTAGAGCTGGCCGCCCGGCCAAACTGAGCAATCAGGGGAGAAGGGCCTTGGTCAGGGAGGTGACCAAGAACCCGATGGTAAATCTGACAGAGCTCTAGAGTTCCTCTGTGGAGATGGGAGATCATTCCAGAAGGACTACCATCTCTGCAGCATTCCACCAATCAGGCCATTATGGTAGTGGCCAGACAGAAGCCACTCCTTAGTAAAAGGCACATGACAGATCACTTTTAGTTTCCCAGAAGACACCTAAAGGACTCAGACAATGAGAAACAAGAAATATTGAACTCTTTGGCCTGAATGCCAAATGGATCATGTTGTGGGGATGTTTTCCAGTGGCAGTGCCATTAGTCAGGATCAAGGGAAAGATGAATGGAGCAAAGTACATAGAGATCCTTGATGAAAACCTGCTCAGGACCTCAGACTGGGGCGAAGGTTCACCTTCCAACAGGACAACGACCCGAAGCACACAGCCAAGACAACGCTGGAGTGGCTTTGGGACAAGTCTATGAATGTCKTTGAGTGGAGCCCAGCCCGAGCCCGGACTTGAACCCAATCAAACAACTCTGGAGAGATCTGAAAATAGCTGTGCAGCGACACGTCCCATCCAACCTGACAAAGCTTGAGAAGATCTGCTGAGAACAATGGGAGAAACTGCCCAAATACAGGTGTGCCAAGCTTGTATCGTCATATCCAAGAAGACTCGAGGCTGTAATCGCTGTCAAAGGTGCTTCAACAAAGAACTGAGTAAAGGCTCTTAATACCTATGTTAATATATATATACACACACACACACAAACATTTCTAAAAACCCGTTTTTGCTTTGTCATTATGGTGTGTAGATTGAGAGAAAAAAAACATATTTAATCCATTTTAGAATAAGGCTGTAACGTAACAAAATGTGGAAAAAGGGAAGTGGTCTGAATACTTTCCGAATACATTGTATAAGTAGGAAAAAAAGGTATGTACAGCAGTAGTTACATACACTGAACAACAATATAAATGTAAACATGTAAAAAGTGTTGGTCCCATGTTTCATAAGCTGAAATAAAAGATCCCAGAAATACACACAAAAATCTTACTTATCTCAAATGTTGTGAACAAATTTGTTTATATCCCTGTTAGTGAGCATTTTAGAACAACAGATGTTTRACCTTGTCAGCTCGGGGATTCGATCCAGCAACTTTTCGGTTACTGGCCCAATGCTCTAACCACTAGGCTACCTGCCACCCCTGACCGGTGTGGCATATCAAGAAGCTGATTAAACAGCATGATCATTGCACAGGTGCACCTTGTGATGGGGACAAGTTGAGGGGCCGTGCAATTGGCATGCATACTGCAGGAATGTCCACCAGAACTGTTGCCAGATAATTGAATGTCAATTTCTCAACCATAAGCCACCTCCAATGTCATTTTAGAGAATTTGTCAGTATGTCCAACTGGCTTCACAATAACGTGTAACCACGGCAGCCCAGGACCTCCACATCCGGCTTTTTCACCTGCGGGATCGTCTGAGGAGGGGGGTGCTGAGGAGTATTTCTGTCTGTCATAAAGCCCTTTTGTGGGGAAAAACTAATTCTGATTGGCTGGGCCTGGCTCCCCCATGGGTGGGCCTATGCCTTCCCAAGCCGAGCCATGGCTGCACCCCTACTCAGTCATGTGAAATCAATAGATTAGGGCCTAACAAATTCATTTCAAATGACCGATTTTCTTATATGAACTGTAACTCAGCAAAATCTTTGAAATTGTTGCATGTAACGTTTATATTTTTGTTCAGTATAGGATGAGCTACTGTGGGTCCTCATTTAAAAGTTGCGTCATACTGCAGCACAGCTTGCGGGGATGCTGCGGAATGGTATGGCACGTTGGAGTGCATGACGTCATAGTATTTTACTGTTAGCCATTAATGCTAGTTATACCCTATCCGAAAGAGCATATTCCAAGGTTTTTAATTAACCTAGTTTTGCCAAACACAAAATGTTTTAGAGATGGTCCCTCTTTCAAAATATAAATATTTTCCTAGAATAACTGCAGCTCCATGCCTACTGATGACAAGCAGCAAACACCCAGTTGGGGAAAATATCCTTTCTATTGTATTCCATTATATTCCATCATAATCATATTGTAAAGGACTGGGAATATAAGCATGTGATTGATGTGTGCTAAATTAACAAGATCATTTCATTGACATGGCGCAACCATAGCCTCAGCTACTATAGCAGATAAATAAATCTTAAAACATATTCTGTTCTTTTTAAATAAATTGTCTTAGTACCATGTTTTTCATGACCTCCCTAAACAAAATACGAATGGATTTTTATTTTATTTTTTTATTTTTTTTACAATTTATTAGACTAGCGGCTATTGGTAGGCTACTCCTCGAGTCCAGGCTATTCTACTCTTAATATGCATATGGTGCAGCAGACTATGGTGCTTTGAGGATGAAATACTCAAAACTTTCGTCTTTTAAATTTATTTCAATGTAGGCCTAATGCTAGAGTGTAAAATACACATATTTAGAAAAAGTCAGGGACAGGTGGGTTCATGGTTTTTATTGAAATTAAGTTATTGAATCGCTGTACTTGAAGCGTCACTACAGACCCAGGTTCGATCCCAGGCTGTGTCACAACCGGCCGTGACCAGGAGTCCCATAGGGCGGCGCACAATTGTTCGGGTTAGGGGAGGGTTTGSCCGGGGGAGCTTTACTTGACTCAGCGCGCTCTAGCGACTCCTTGTGGTGGGKCAGGRGCCTGCAGGCTGACTTTGGTCATCAGTTGAATGGTGTTTCCTCCGCCACATTGGTGCAGCTGGCTTCCGTGTTAAGCAGGCGGGTGTTAAGAAGCGAGATTTGGCGGGTCATGTTTCGGAGGACGCATGACTCGACCTTCGCCTCTCCCAAGCCCGTTGGGGAGTTACATTATTGAAATGACAGAGCTGTAGGCCTAAGTGTCCTGTTTACTGTCTTAACAAATTACTTATTGGCATAATGGCTTACTTCAATATACAGTATATCAAATCAATAATTTCTTTCATTTGTGCATGGCATCACACAGCATAGGCTAAAAGTGACCCATGAATAAATACAATCAAGCATTTTAATTATAAAATAAAATAATTGAATAATTAAACCGCAGCATGTCAGCTAAAGCGAATTAATTCATGAATGCATTTATATTGCCATAGATAAAATGCAATGGTGTTCATTGTCCCTCACTCTGTTCACAATGATGGAATCAGCAAAACCGCTCGCCCACACAACGCCATATACGCTGTCTGCCATCTGCCTGGGTACAGTTGAAACCAGGATTCATCCGTGAAGAGCACACTTCTCCAGCGTGCCAGTGGCCAACAAAGGTGAGCATTTGCCCACTGAAGTCGGTTACAAAGCTGAACTGCAGTTAGGTCAAGACCCTGGTAAGGACGACGAGCACGCAGATGAGATATCCTAAGACTGTGTAGAAATTCTTCAGTTGTGCAAACCCACAGTTTCGATCTCACAAGTGAAGAAGCCAGATGTGGAGGTCCTGTGCTGGCATGGTTACACGTGGTCTGCGGTTGTGAGGCCGGTTAGACGTACTGCTAAATTCTCTGAAACAACATCGGAGGTGGCTTATCGTAGAGAAATTACCATTAAAGATTATCTGGCAACAGCCCAAGCTCATGTCTCAAGCACAAGCCCACGTGCTAGTGAGTATCCAGCTAATCTTTATATTTAAAGTCGAGCCAACTTGGATCTATTRGCTAGTTGAATAGCTATAAACACACCCTTCTGTCCTTCTCCAACTGTTTGAAGAGCATGCTAGCCTGTCCACTTTGCTCAGGTGTTGAAATTGCATTTCTCAGAATGAGAAAGAGTTGCCAATTCCTTATATAATAGTATATAATTCCTGTGCCCAAGAAGTAACTGAACGACTACCGACCAGTAGCGCTTCGAGAGGCTAGTCAAAGATCCATGTCACCTCCTGGACACACTCGACCCTCTCCAATTCGCTTGCCGCCCTGACAGATCCACGGACGAAACAGTCGCACTACACACTAACCCTTGCCAACTGGACAAAAGGAATGCATATTTGAGGATGCTGTTCATCGACTACAGTTCGGCCTTCAATACCATAGTGCCATATAAGAGCATTACAAAGCTCACGGCCCTGGGTCTGAACTCCTACCTATGCAACTGGGTCCTGGACTTCCTGACGCGCCGCCCCCAGGTGGTGAAGGTAGGCAACATTACCACCTAGACACTGATTCACAACACGGGGCTCCACAACGGTGCGTCCTCAGTCCCCTCCTGTATTCCCTGTATACCTATGACTACATGGCCTCACACAGTTCCAACTTGTTCGCTGATGACAACAGTAGTACGCCTCATTACCAACAACAACGAGACAGCCTACAGGGAGAAGGTAGGCACTCTGATGGCGTGGTGCCAGGTAAACAACCTCTCCCACAAAGCAGCCGATTGTGGACTTGAGGAACCAGACTGGACAGGCATACACATCTCAGAGAAGCTGAAATAGTGTAACCACACGGACACCGTGGAGAAGGCGGTAACGACAGTGACTCTTCAACCTCAGAATGCTGAAATAATCTGCCTGTCCCTGAGGGCCCTCACAGTGTTCTATAGGAGCACCATCAAGAGCTCAATTTCGGGCTGCATCACAGCCTGGTATGGCAACTCCACCGTCGTGGACCGCAAAGCGCTTCAGAGGGTGATAAGTCCAGCCGAACGCACCATTGGATGCACACACTGCCTGCCCAACAAGACACCTACAACACCATTGTCGCAAAATCAACAGGGACCCAAGCCACGCCCTGTTCTTCAGGCTTCAAATCACTCAGATGCAGGCAGTACAGGAGCATCATGGCAAAAAGTGGAAGACTGGCCAATAGTTTCTACCCCAACACCATCGGGCTGCTGAATAACCACCACTAGTCAGCTACCTGCTCCCCCCTCCCCCTATGGACATTCACCCCCACTACTTCCCCCGAATGACATTAAATCACTGTTGCAGTTGTTAATATGGATATAATTTTTTGCTTAATTTGAATTGTTATTGTTTCCATTTCACTTGGTCCCTTCAAAATGGTCCCTTATGGTCATTACCCCACACCCCCAAAACAGTCTTCACTCTGCCTCCACCCCAATGAACATTATTTAACCATCACTGATGCAATTATGTATATAGTGCCATTTCGTTTTTTATTTTTACCATTTTCATTATTTTATTTCACCTAGTCCTGCATGTTGGCGCCTAAGATTTTCACTGTACCTRGCAATCACACCTGCAACCCTGTACATGTGACTATTAAACACTATCTGAATTTCATTGCACATTTATAAAAACAGACTAGACAACTAGTATAACAGTCTGGCTAAAATGCTGCTAGCGATACCCGGGAGCGACAGAAACTGAGCATTCATTTTTRCCCCCCAGAATCAATGTCATAGACACTCCCCGTTGTAGTAGGGCCTTCTCTTTGAGCAATTTGAGGAGTGGAGAGATAAAAAAGGGTATCGTTAGACAAACAACCTTTCTATTACAGTAAAACAACGCCTCAATGTGTTTCGGTGTCCATATGACCTATTGTGTTGGACCACATCTCAAACGCAAATAGTGAGTTGAAGCCGCCTGTCAGAGGAAGAAGTGATCTCATCTTTGTTGTTGTTGTGAGTTGCAGGGGGAGAGGCTTGATGTGTGTGTGTGTGTGTGTAAATGGGAAGGTGCACACTCACAGCAGAAAGAACAAAGGAGATGAGACTAAAAAGACATGAGAACAAGCGCTCATTAAAACACAAAAAAKCTTGATTCTTGCGATACAGGCATTTGGAATATCACACTAAAACAAACTCAAATAAATGTATTATAATTGGCCAGCCCTACTATAAGCATGTAATTATGTTGACAGTCATTGATCTACAATTAATTTTGTATGCCAAACAATCCCAGGCCATTAGTCACTGTGCAATTCGTTAGGCCATGGACTCTACAAGGTGTTGAAAGCGMTCCACAGGGATTCTGGCCCAGGTTYACTCCAATGCMTCCCACAATTGTGTCAAGTTGGCAACTGCAGTAAGCTGAATTCACTGTCATGTTTGTGGAACAATTCCTGGACAATCCTAGTATGTGGCATGGGGCATTATTAATTTGCAGATGGATACACTGTTGCCATGAAGGGATGCACCTGACTAGCAATAATTTTCAGAAAATCTTGTGGCATTCAACCGTTGCTCCACTTTCATCAAGGGGCCCAATGTGTGCAATGAAAACACACCCCACACTATCATCACCAGCAAGGCTTAAAAAACGCCTTTACACCGATTGGGGTGGATTTAACAAGGGATCACAGCTGGTCAGTCTGCCATTGAAAGGTGTTCCTAATGTTTTGTGCACTCACTCTGTGTAAATTATTTGTATTTCTATGGTGTACACTCAGTTTCCGTTAAGAAAATGTGGAGCCGGACAATTWGACTGGAAAAATGTTTATTTACCGGCCATTTGAAATGTATAGGACCAATATGCATTGGGTATATAACCTATTGTGGCAGTGGGCACCAACCTTTTCTGAGTCAAGATCAGATTCATAATGCATGCCGTGATCTAACGCTTACATTTTCTTTAAACATGACTTAAAAAACGTAAGCCTATGTAACATTYATGAATTAAAAACAGTTCTGTAGCAATGAGGTTTATGAAGTAGGCTACAGGCACAATACATTATCACCGCATATTGGCTATGCTTGAATTGCCCTGCCAATGTCATTCCTCTCAGACCATTTTGAAATGATACACGAAAGAAATGCAGGTACATTGCATTTGGAAAGTATTCAGACCACTTTACTATTTCCACATTTTGTTTCGTTACAGACTTATTCTTAAATGGATGAAGTCGTTTTTRCCCCTCATCAATCTACACAATGACAAAGCAAAAACAGGTTGAGATTTTTGCAAATGTATTTAAATATATATATATTTTTTTTTAATGTACTCAGACTGTTCAGACCGTTTACTCAGTACTTTGTTGAAGCACCGTTGGCAGCAATTACAGCCTTGAGTCTTCTTGAGTATGACATTACAAGCTTGGGAGTTTCTCCCATTCTTCTCTGCAGATCCTCTCAAGCTCTGTCAGGTTGAATGGGGAGCGTCGCTGCCGAGTTTTGCCGAATCGGCTTAAAGTCCGGYCTCTGGCTGGGCCACTCAAGGACATTGAGACTTGTCCCGAAGCCACTCCTGCATTGTCTTGGKTGTGTGCTTAGGGTCGTTGTCCTGTTGGAAGGTGAACCATCGCCCTAGTCTGAGGTCCTGAGCGCTCTGGAGCAGGTATTCATCAAGGATCGCTCTGTACTTTGCGCCGTTCATCTTTCCCTCGATCCTGACTAGTCTCCCATTCCTTGCCGCCGAAAATCATCCCCACAGCATGATGCTGCTGCCACCAAACTTCACCGTAGGGATGGTGCCTGGTTTCCTCCAGACGTGATGCTTGGCATTAAGGCCAAAGAGTTCAATCTAGGTTTCATCAGACCAGAGAATCATAAATGGTAGAAATATGAACATTAAATTATCTGGCAACAGCTCTGTTGAACATTCCTGCAGTCAGCATGCCAATTGCACACTCCCTCGAAACTTGAGACATCTGTGGCACTGTGTTGGGTGACAACTGCACATTTTAGAGTGGCCTTGTACTGTCCCCAGCAGAAGGTGCACCTGTGTAATGATCATGCTGTTTAATCAGCTTCTTGATATGCCACACCTGTCAGGTGGATYGAGTATCTTCTCAAAGGAGAAATGGGATGTAAACAAATGGGTGCACAACATTTGAGAGATACGTTTTCTTTGCCATGGAAAAATTTGGGGATCTTTTATTTCAGCTCATGAAACATGGGACAAACACTTTACATGTTATGCTTATATTTCTGTTCAGTATATGATTTCAATAGGTTTCTTACAGAAGATTGACAGTAGTACTTAAAACAATACTCCCATTCAAGTCAACATTCTCTGATGTGTGGACCGCCAACCATCTTTGTGCATTTGATAGATTACATTTAAATGTTATTCCCATTTTAGTACATTGAATCAGCAGAAACATGACACTTACCCTGTATTCATGACAATGCTGTGTCTCAACCGATGGAATGTACAATATAAACACCTCAGATTATGTAAAATAGGGTCTAAACTACAGCATAAATGTAAATAATACGTTTTTATAAATAAATAAATWGTTTGACAACCCTGTTTGTAAGCTTTTAAATGATACCAAACTCAACCATATATATTTTCCTGTTATGAAGACATGGGGGTTCTCTTGTTTGGGCAAAAGACTGTCCTCTCTCRTCCGTGACATGGAAACCGATAAGTGGTCGAGAACTGTGTCAATTCGTTTTTAGCCAAATGGATAGCGTCCTTTGGGCTAAGAAAGTACAAGTGTATCCTCCCTGAGTCCTTCACAGAAGMGTTTAAAAATCTGCCACATGGGGGGGGACAAAATGTCCACCAAGGTAGAGAAAGTGTTGAAARGAATCAATCTACAAGCTACTTGAATGCCAGGAGGTGAGAATGGTGTGAGGTTCCCTGGGGTGACCTGTTTAGGGGATCAAGGTAACCAGGCTGACTCGGCTTAGAGGCCTGTTGAGAGTCTCGCCACCAAGAGTGGTTTAGAAAGGCACTGGGCAGCACTCCAACAGATTACAACCACGAGTAGGCCAACTGCTGACGTGTGCTTAAAATATAAAAAACTGAAGACTGTCGGAGTCTAAGTGTGATGACATTCAGCAGGTGTGAGAATTGCTCCAATCATTGGACAATCAGAACTTCCTTCTGAAAGCCCCCAAAAATTCACAACATTAATTGGCTCCTACTGCGTTTGCTTTTAAGCCAATGCTTTGTGCTTTCTACACCTGTGTGAGATAAAGGCATGGCTTCTAATACGGTGTATAACATGACTGACTATCAGAATTTGTTTGTCAGTGCAGCTTGACACAGATCTATGTGCTTTTGGCTGTCCAACAGAAACACAAAATGAGGTACAGTACGTAGCCAGTACAGGCCTAAATCAGCAAAAGAGGAATGTGTTCATCCTTAGGGTAAAACTAACTCGTGATAGATTTACAACCTGAAACGACAGAACCTGCCAAGCATGTTTTTTGAGATATGCAGCCGTTAATAAACTAGACACTTCCATTGTCTGTCTCGCAAATGGTAGCAGAACATTTGTTTAWATCAGAAGTCCATGGTAATTTGAGTAGCTTGAATTACTACTGCGTCTACCTAAGATGGATTTTATGTAGACCTAGGTCTATAAACCTTTTAGGCATAGGTACTACTGACTGAGCATTGTGGTTCTGGTATCCTAGCTATGCAAATGGGCGATAGTTGACAGACATACTGTAGGACTCTGCCATACATGAAAGTGCAAGAGGTCAAAGGAAAAAAAAAAAAAAATCACAGCCTTATTCCAGATTGATGCCAATTCTATTTTCATCTGAGGTAGCAATTTGCTGTTCATTTCAATTATGATCAGACAGTAACTCATTTATCGTCAAAAAAACAAATGTGAATCAACCAACATAAAACATTGAAGCAGTTCAATAGCTTAGTTTTAGAGGGTGGTAAACATTTCCAGTGATATTAGACTGATCTATGCTGGCGGAAAATCTGATGGACATAAAATAGCATGTAACATTCATGGAAAAACTGCCTACTAGGCCTACTTTGAAATAGTATATTTTCTATGCTGGCGGAAAATCTGATGGACATAAAATAGCATGTAACATTCATGGAAAAACTGCCTACTAGGCCTACTTTGAAATAGTATATTTCGGTCGTAATCCTAAACCCTTTACCTGCTTAATTAAATGTAGAGAGAAGTGCTGTTCACTAAATGCTAGTTGGCAGCTAATATATTTGTGTACAAAACAAAGTGCAACTTAATTTGCAAAACATCTTGGAGGTCAGTGTAGGAATTTCCAAAATCGGTAAATATTAACCCCATACAGAAAGAACAGTGCGTGAAGATTGAGTGAGAGTGAGAGTGAGAGTGAGAGTGAGAGAGAGAGAGAGAGAATACAGTAAGAGCTCTGTTAATCATTGTGTCAGACAGGTTCAGTAACGGCTAATAAAAATGCATCGCCGAGGGGGCGTGACAACAAATCAACCCTGCAAATCATGTGTGAACGAAGACCTTGCTGAAATGTAGCAGTAGTGTTATTCAAGAATTACTTTTTTTTTTTTTTTTACAGTATAATCAATACAGAATAAAAAATTTAAACCATAGTTCACCATTTTTGGTGGGAGGCTGAATATTAATGATTACAAGAGCGAAATAGGGGCACTTGAAAGAGACATAAAGGAGCCAGTCCGCCATCCCGAGCCCTGTAGCGTGAGAATGGAACACTTTGAATCAGGTATTGCTGCCTTGATGCCATGCCCAGCAGCCAGAAAGCAAATCCCAAAACAAATGCAGAGGCACAAACAGATCACTCAAAACCTCCAGGTCACAACTCAACCCTCATGTTTCGCCACCTGGCCCTAGTCAACAACACATTTAGCCATTTCAGATACAGTTAACATATCATAATAGGCCTAACAGTTACATTCCTTGTCATAATGTAAATGATAACTGGTATAATTTATCAGATTACTGTCAATGCTGTCTTATAAAGCGTAGGTCTAACAGTTATTGTATCCAAGTATAGATACACAACAAATTGCCAAACTTTAGGTCTGTCGTAATATAATTGACAGTAGATCTAGCTGGTCTTTCGTAATATAATTGAGACAGTAGATTTAGCTGGTCTGCCATAATATATTAGAGACTGTAGATGGTCTGTCATAAAATATTAGAGACAGTAGATCTAGCTGGTCTGTCATAATATACTAGAGACAGTAGATCTAGCTTGTCTTCCGTAATATAATTGAGACAGTAGACTTAGCTGGTCTGCCATAATATAATTGAGACAGTAGATCTAGCTGGTCTGCCATAATATAATTGAGACAGTAGATCTAGCTGGCCTGTCATAATACAAAAGCATTAAGTTAAAATCATATGGGTATACTACACCAGCTTTAGAATAAGTTGAGGTCAGCGCTTAATTTGTAAAAATCGGGAATTGCCAGATCAAAAGGTGAAAGGGAGTACAGGGTGACCTGGGGGGCTCAATTACAACAATTACAAATCAAATATTATTTTGGGACGATATTATATCAATACATACAGAACCAGTCAAAAGTTGGGACACCTACTCATTCAACTGTTTTCTTTATTTGACTATTTTCTACATTGTAGAATAGGGAATACATCAAAACTATGAAATAACACATATGGAATCATGTAGTAACCCAAAAAAAAGTGTTAAATCWAAATATATTTCATATTTGAGATTCTTCAAAGTAGCCACCCTTTGCCTTGACAACTTTTCACTCTTGGCATTCTCTCAACCAGCTTCATGAGGTAGTCACCTGGAATGCATTGCAATTAACAGGTGTGCCTTGTAAAAGTTCATTTGTGGAATTTCTTTCCATAATGCGTTTGAGCCAATCAGTTGTGATGTGACAAGATAGGGGGATATAACAGAAGATGGTCTTTTACCAAATAGGGCTAAGTCCATATTATGGCAAGAACAGCTCAAATAAGCAAAGAGAAATTACAGTCCATCAGAATTTTAAGATATGAAGGTCAGTTAATCAAGTGCAGTCGCAAAAACCATCAAACAATATGATGAAACTGGCTCTCATGAGAGGAAAGGAAGACCCAGAGTTACCTCCGCTGGGGAGGATAAGATCATTAGCGTTACCAGCCTCAGAAATTGCAGCCCAAATAAATGCTTCACAGAGTTCAAGTAACAGACACATCTCAACATCAACTGTTCAGAGAAGACTGTGTGAATCAGGCCTTCATGGTCCAATGCTGCAAAGAAACCATTACTAAAGGACACCAATAAGAAGTAGAGACTTGCTTGTGCCAAGAAACACAGACCGGTATTAATCTGTCTTTTGATCTGATGAGTCCAAATTTCTGATTTTTGGTTCAACCACCGTGTCTTTGTGAGACACAGAGTAGGTGAACGGATGATCTCTGCATGCGTGGTTCCCACCGTGAAGCATGGAGGAGGTGGTGTGATGGTGCTCTGCTGGTGACACTGCCAGTGACCTGACATTCACAATCACCCGACCTCAAACAAATTGAGATGGTTTGGGATGAGTTGGACCGCAGAGTGAAGGAAAAGCAGCCAACAACTACTCAGCATGTGGGAACTACTTCAAGACTGTTGGAAAAGCATTCCAGAGGAAGCTGGTTGAAAGAATGCCAATATTGTGCAAAGCTGTCAATCATGGCAAATTGTGGCTACTTTGAAGAACATATAATATATTTTGATTTGTTGAACCCTTTTTTGGTTAGTACATGATTCCAATTGTGTAATAGTTGATGTCCTCACTATTATTCTACAATGTAGAAAAGAGTCAAAATAAAGAAAAACCCTTGAATGAGTAGCTGCCTAAACTTTACTGGTACTGTATGTATTTATTTGCTACTGTAGGTTGCGTTAGTCAGCTGTACCTTAATCAAAACAACCATTTTTATTCTTACAGCTTGTTCTCCATTTTTTTAACCCCCTAGAGTCGATTGACACACTGGTGCGTCAATCCTAGTTACATAAAATCCCAATCAAAATCCATACGTTAAAAATATACACACCGCATCCGCCAGTGTCGCACTTCCGCATATGCACTGAAAAGGTGGCAAAGCTAGAGCGGTGTTGGTCAGACCATGTAAAATCCCGTTTTGGTATACGACCCCCACATGTCAGTAGACTCGTCTGAAATTGATACTGTCAATGTGGCACCTTCTATTTCATAGCATCCAAACCGTTTGGGTTACAATCTACTGGGATTCGTCTGAAGGTAACCGGTAATTTAATGAAAGTATGAAGGTAGTTTTGTGCCTACCCAAAAAAAAGGTTAAAATGTAGTGATGCACCGATATGACACGTTTGGCCGATACCAATATCTGATATGTTCCTAGTAAAAAAAAAACGATACAGATAACCGATATTTCAAATGTTTGCGGCCTTTTAAGCATTCTAGTACAGTTACACGCAGCAGTTAAATAGTTACACGCAGCGGACTAAGGCACTGCATCTCAGTGGTAGAGGCATCACTACAGTCGCTGGTTCGAATCCAGGCTGTATCAAATCCGGACATGATTGGGAGTCCCATAGGGCGGCGCACAATTGGCCCACCGTCGTCCGGGTTTGGCCGGGGTAGGCCGTCATTGTAAATACGAATTTGTTGTTAACTTCTTGACGCTAGGGGTCAGATTCTTTTTTAAATAACGTTCCCAAGGTAAACAGACTATTTCTCAGGTCCAGATCGTAGAATATGCATATAATTTACAGATTAGGATAGAAAACACTCAAAAGTTTCCAAAACTGTCAAAATATTGTCTGTGAGTATAACAAAATTGATTTTGCAGGCGAAAACCTGAGGAAATCTAACCCGGAATTTTATCTGTGTTTCATTTCCTGTCTTTCTTCCATTTAAAGGGGTATCAACCAGATTCCTTTTCCAATGGCTTCCTCAGGCTGTGACCAGGCTTTAGACATTGTTTCAGGCTTTTATTTTAAAAAATGAGCAAGATTTTTCAAAACTAGTCAGGTGTCCTCGCGCACCTACAGTGCTGGTCATTAAAACAAAGCTAGCTAGCTCACGGATGCAAACAAATGTTCTTCCCTAAAAACATAGCAAAATGACATCTGTTTCAGTAGCTATCGTTAGCTAGCTAACTAACTATACAGCTAGGTGTCATCTAAAATAGCCCTAATATATAAGTTCTTATTTAATTAATGGTCAGCCCCATCTATGTGAAGCTAGGCACAATAAGGATTAGCCACAATAGTGGGAAACAGGCTTAAGTAGCTGGCTAGCCATTTATTTTCATGAACTGAAGATCAATTTCAATAAGCGAACAACAATACTTACAAGGATTCCTAAATCATTGCTAAGACGAATGAAAATGACTGCAGTTTCTATTGGTCATTGTTTTCAGGCTGATTGTATTGGTGCTAGCTAGGTACCAAGCTACAGCTAGCTACAGTGGTTCCTCCTTAAAAAGTTGTGTTCTGTGCATTCTGTGGCACGTCATTTAATTCTCAGCCATTTTTTCTGTTACTGCAAGTTATTGCTAGTTTGACCACCAGAGGGCATCTTTGAGAATCATTTGATAGTATTCCGTATCGGCATAAGCAGAGAATTTAAAACCTTTTTGTAATAACAGTCATATATATATATATATATATATGGGATTGACTAAGAAATTTGGCTTAATTCATTTGATTAATATTATGGTGTTTCTATTCAGAAATAAACAAAAAACAAAACCCTCAGGGTTTCTGTTAGGATGGAATGTAAAATACGGCGCTGTACAACTGCATTTAGAAAGTTTATCATTATTTTATAAACACATTTCGTTAATTAGGCTACTGTGCAGTCTATAATACATACTGTAGTAAACATGGGAAAGTGCTTAATTCCTTACATAAGGGAGAGCAGGCCATGTCTGTACCACAGAATGAGGGGCACGCGGGAGACCGGGGATCAAATCCCCATTGGGGAGGAAGGAGTAGGCTGTCCTTGTAAAAAGGAATTTGTTCTTAACCAATTCCATATGTGATTTCATAGTTGTGATGTCTTCACTATTATTCTACAATGTAGAAAATAGTACAAATTCAGAAAAAAACCTGGAATGAGTAGGTGTCAACTTTTGACTGGTACTTGCTGGAACGGAAAATGACGGTCGGCAGTACAGTACTGGGCTATTTACGAGGAAGGAGTAAGCTGTCCTTGTAAATAAGATTTTTGTTCATAACTGACTTGCCTAGTTAAATAAAGGTTACACTAGGAGCATAACATTTCTGCACCCTAATTTTCTAATTCTTGTCTAACCAATTTGTCCTTTTTTCCTCGTTATTTTACTAACGAAAGCATAAAGATGTTGAATAAATACTGTATTGCTGTTTTGAATTAGAAATGTAACACTTTAGAGTACTTAAGCATTGAATTCCTTGCAGGTTGAGGGATTTTCAGAACAGTAGCCTGGTTATAAAAAGTCTATTGTCCTGCTAATAGGAAACATTTGCATGATGGGCTACACCTGCTACAGTTGTGATGTCATCACTATTATTCTACAATGTAGAAAGTAGTAAAAATATAGAAAAATACTGGAATGAGTAGGTGTCCAAACTTTTGACTGGTACTTGCTTAATTAATATTATGGTGTTTCTACTCCATGAAAAACCCTCGGTTTCTGTTAGGATGGAACGGAAAATATGACGCTGTACAACGTGATGTCCGGCAGTACATTGAGACAAGCACGACACAGGGATTCTTTAGCTAAATAGCCCAGTACTATTTAGCTAAAGAATCCCTGTGTCGTGCTTGTCTCAGAGCAGCACAAAAGTGTTAAAAAAGTTGTAGGCTTTTGCTTCTAACTTCAATATGCTCTTTAAATAAGACCTACACCATTTAACAGTATATTTAAAAAATTATATTTTTCAATGATGTGACTCTCCACCAATAATTTCATTTAGAGAATTGGAGGACTCTATATTAATATCTAGTCATCTGAAATAAGGGCATAATTCCTGTTCAAATTTACAACAACTTATAGGCATTTCATCATTATTAAGACCTTTAAGAAATAATGTCTGGAGGGTGAAAATCTCAAAAACATTCTGGCTGATTTTCTTTTGTGGCTGGCAGTTGGTATGGACCAATTTATCAGGTAAATAAAACATGTCAGTGTTTGACCGCATCTCCCACTTTTCGTGAGTTCAAAGTATATGTAGTTGTGAACATTACAGAGTGTTCTTCAGCGGGTCTCTTTTGTAGCAGTTCATCTCGTGTTTTCCTCAATGCCAAATTAAGAGCTTCATCGACACATTGTGGAGAATATCCTCTTCTTAGAAACCTATTGCGCATCTCCGCTGCTTTTTCTAGATAGTCCTGAAAATGATTTATTGCAAGTTGGGGAGGGGGGATTTCACACCTAGCTCGGCTAAGACCGTTCTTTACTAAAGGTTGAACAGTGTATTGTTCAGCTAATAGCCTATCCTGCTATGCTTGTGAAAAACTAATACTTTTCCCCCCTTTCCACGTTAAAAGACTCCAATTAACAGTGCTTTTAGCCACAATCCACCCTAACCCCAATTAATACATTTGGGCACAGTCGATAGCGTGCTGGACTTCAGGCTAGAATGTTGAGGGTTCGTAACCTGATCCCTGCTTGCTATAATTAATGAGTTTGATACACCTAGTGTTGGATTTGGCTGGAAAAAAATCTTGCTAAACAGCGATTTTCGTAAATTAACTTTGACAAAAAAATATGCACAATCGTTTGTTTCTACATTAACTAACATATTCCTCTCAACTGTACATGTTTTGCATTACTTTTTATAACTACATACATTTTCTACCCCCGTAATGTTTTACCAGCCATCTTTGCTGATGTCACCGGGGACCAGTGGCCCGTGTCAAATTTGTCATTGGAACCACTCGATATGATTGGTCATATAAAAACCTTGCTACCCAAATGCATGAGTGCTCTAACTCCCGCTTGTGGTGGTCTGGAGCAATGAAGCTGTGACGATGGGTACCTCTAAGTCCCGCGATGTAAGCTCGCAACTTTTAAAGGAGGAACCACTAATTACCCCAGAAGTTGTGGTCAAACAAATTATGCTTTATTACCAACGCAGTATTGTAAACACATCGTTCATGGCCGGTGTTTGCAGACTRTTTTGTCCAGCTTTGACAGTGCTACTATCTTTTTTGACACGCAAAGACCCAAACAGTGTTCCATAGTATGTAGGTCGTGGAGCTAATAGCAGTGATGCTATTACTGTGTAACTCCGGATGGGCAACATCTGAAAAATAGCGCGCTTGGTAGTGTGTACTGGTGCTCAACCAGTCGGCGAAAGCCAACATCACCCACGACAGAGAACGGTTGATTGTCAAGGGCAATAAATTCCATTATCTTGGCTTTAATTGATTTCGCTTTTGAGTTGTCTAGCTGAAATATTCTTACTCTTTCAAGTAACTGCTCAACTTGTTAACTGCTCGATCCACACAGCAGACATTGTGGGCTAGGTTAGGAATGCTGTGTTGCACGTGTAGCGCAAAATTGTACGTTGCATCATTACATCATGTACCAACGTTATATAGGTACGCACGGTAGCTTTGACATCGGTTTTGCACATTGGCGTTAAACTAGACATCGGGCCAACACCGATGTTGGCATCTTTAGCTAATATCGTCCAATTCCCATATGTTCACCGATATATCATGCATCCCTAGCAGTGAAAACTAAGGATGGAGCAACACCACCACAGTTAATCCACAATACTATCCTAAATTACAGAATAAAAATATTCTGTACAGGCTTCTTTTCAAACATGTATCCTGTAAGGCACTAAAGTAAAACTGCAAAAAAAAAAAAAGAAGTTCACTTCATATCCTGAATACAAAGTGTTATCTTTGGGGCAAATCCAACACAACATGTCACAGAGTACCACTCTTCATATTTTCAAGCATGGTGGCGGCATCATGTTATGGGTCTGCTAGTTATCGGCAAGGAATATGGAGTTTTTTTAAGATAAAAATAAACAGAATAGTTAAGCACAGGCAAAACACTAGAGGAAAACCTGGTTCAGTCTGCTTTCCAACAGACACTGGGAGACAAATTCACCTTTCAGCAGGAAAATAACTTAAAACAAGGCCAAATATACACGAGTTGCTTACCAAGAAAAAAAAACCCTGAGTGGACTAGCTAGTTTGACTTAAAAAAAAAATACAATTTGGCTTAAATCTATGGCAAGAATTGAACATGGCCGTCTAGCAATMATCAACAACCAACTTGACAGAGCTTAAATCATTTAAGAACAATGTGTAAATGATGCACAATCCAGGTGTGGAAAGCTCTTAGACTTAACAGAAAGACTGCCAAAGGTGATTCTAACATGTATTGACTCAGGGGTGTGAATACTTATTTAATTTAAATATCTTTAATTTTCAATAAAGTAGCAAAAATGTCTAAAAACATGTTGTTTTCACTGTTATTATGAGGTAGTGTGTTGTGTGTAAATGGGTGAGAAAAATGCAGCAGATGCTAATTCTGTTCGAATTTCTGCCAGAAACATAAAGGAAAACTATCCCTGACCCTGGCAGTTTGACCCTTCTTCACCCGGGAGTAACACTATCCAATCAAATGGAGCCAAGGAGTTGCGCAGAGCATTCCTTCTAGATCAACCGAATATTCACAGTGAGACAAACTGCAGATGGTGGAATCTGGGTCAAGGGGAGGACAGCCAGGCAGTCACACAGACATGCACTAGTCAGCCGCAGGCCGATTTTCATCCGAGGGGATGGTTGAGGGGCCGAAGTATAATTATAATAATGTGTACCCAGCAAATTGACACAAAAAGAGATTGTATTGAAAATAAGTAATTTCATACACTGAATACATTGAAACACAATCACGTCTATTTGTAGGAATACTCTAAAAACAGATTTCCAGAATAATTTGAGTGAAATCTTGGTGATTTACCATCTTTTTTTTAATGTGCCATCCCCTGCACTAGTCCATCGACTTTGCTCTCTTCTGTTCTGAGTGTAATATTAGAGTGCTACTGGAAATCAGGCCAGGGAAGGAAATTCCACTAACTTGCTTTCCAGTCTGAATCAAGGTTCAACAACACTCAGAATTCACAGGAGGGAAAGTAAAAGAATGACATGCAGTGTGTGTTTGGGTGGATTTATATTAGTAAAATATGTTTAGTGAGAGCCCTCTTCAACATTTGTAACTTTTATGTATACACTAGCCTTGAATGTGGTGTGACCAAAGCCACATTTCTGCTTAATGTGTGAGTGCAGCTATTAGCATACCGTAAATACTATTGATGCACCAATATGACATTTTTGGTKTATACRAATATCCATTATGCTCCTTGCCCKAAATTATTATATATATTTTTTTAAATACCGATATCCGAATATTTAAAATTTTAGTGGCCTTTTAAGCATTCTAGTACAGTTAAATAGTTCACACACACACGGCGGTCTAAGGCACTGCATCTCAGTGCAAAAGGCATCACTACAGTCCCTGGTTCGAATCCAGGCTGTATCACATCCGGATGTAAATTGGGAGTCATTTTTTTTACATTTTTACATTTTAAGTCATTTAGCTGAAGCTCTTATCCAGAGCGACTTACAAATTGGAAAGTTCATACATATTCATCCTGGTCCCCCCGTGGGGAATGAACCCACAACCCTGGCGTTGCAAGCGCCATGCTCTACCAACTGAGCCACACGGGACCATAGGGCGGTGCACAATTGGCCCAGCGTCATCCGGGTTTGGCCGGGGTAGGCCGTTATTGTAAATAAGAATTTGTTCTTAACCGACTTGCCTAGTAAAATAAAAGGTTACACACACACCAGAAAGTTATTGTTGGCATTGACGTATGTTCCCATTACCAGTAAAAAAAAATCGAAACACATTTCTTTCACTTACTTGCTGTGCTGTTTCGTTGTTCATTTGTTCAGTCGTTTCATTTCAACCAGGATTTCATCACACATGTCAAGCAGTGAAGTTTCAGCTCTGTCTGTCCGCTGCCTCTCTTCCTCAGTGCGCATGGTCACTGTGTCTGTTTCCATCTTGTCCAGCTATGTATGTAACATTTCACGTAAACCCTGTTTGTCTGCATCGAGGTAGCGGTCCTTGTACATAGCATCATGCATGGTGGTGACATAAGAGAATGCCACCGAATCGCTTGTTCACAGCCTGTGTCGGCAGTAATGTTGAGCAGGCATCTCAATGTGGAACGCTGTTTAGGTCATTGCATGTCAAAAAAAATATGTCACATAACACTATTTGATACGTTAAATAAGCTTTAAATTTGACACGTCAAATAACAGTTCTATTATAGAATCTTCTGTGTTCTGAACTTGCACGTGCAAGCCAAGCGCCAAACACTAACTTTAGTTGAACTCTCAACGCTGTAAAAAAAAAAAAAAAAAAAAGTCTACAAACAAGCAAACACCGGCCACGACTAATGTGTTTACAATACCGCGCTGGTAATAAGGCATTTGTTATTCCGAAACGTCTGGGGTAGCTAGCTTTAGCTTGGTACCCAGCTAGCACAAATTCAACCAGCCTGAAAACAATGACCAGTAGAAACTGCAGTCATTGTCATTATTCTTAGCAATGATTTTGGAATCCTTGTCAGTAAGTATTAGCTAGGTAGCCACTTGTTGTTCACCTATTGAAATTGAACCTCAGGTCATGAAAATAAATAGCTAGCCAGCTACTTAACCCTGTTGCCCAAAGCTAATGTGATAAGAAGCCATAGTGAGGTTCGACCCGGATCGGGTTGTGAAGCTAGCCACAATAAAGATTAGGCACAATAGTGGAATTTGCTGTTTGCCTTCCAAAATAAAGAGTACCTCTTTGAAAGTGATGCAGAAGGTTCACATTGGTGGAGTCATGCCATAATTTTAGACTAGATAATGTTTAACAAGTTGGAATGTGAAGCAATGAAATGGGGTATCAGTCTACTCGGTGACACCCACAGAACACAACTGAAGAGTTTATGCAAATATAATCGGGGACTGTGACTGTGTGAAATCACCTCCCCAGTCAGCCTATTGTGTGTATTGACTAAGAGGATCGACCGATTATGATTTTTCAATGCCGATACCAATTATTGGAGGACAAAAGACCGATACCGATTAAAGCGGCCGATGTATTTATAATTTTTTAATTATATTTTTTATATATAATATATCATACACACACACACATTTTTGTAATAATGACAATTGCAACAATACTGAATGAACAATGAACACTTTTAGCTAGCAACTTACCTTAGCTAACAGGCAGGCTCCTCGTGGAGTGCAATGTAATCAATGCAAGATTGGATCCCCCGAGCTGACAAGGTTAAAAATCTGTCGTTCTGCCTCGTTTCTAGGCCGTCATTGAAAATAAGAATGTGTTCTTAACTGACTTGCCTAGTTAAATAAAGATTAAATAAAGGTGTTTAACAAAATTTAAAATAAAAAAAATTCGGCCCCAATTAATGTCTCTCAATTCACAGTTGTTTCAGAGTCGCGCAATAAGAGCTACAACGCTAATGTTCTCTGGGTGTCACTGAGTAGACTGATACCTATGGACTGTGGATCAATGACATGGGGTTAGGCTGTACAGTGAAATAAGTATGCCCACATTGCAATTCTAAAGTATAACGCATCCAGTGTGATTTCAACAGATTGTCAAATTAACAAATTATTGAATTTTGTTGATTTTATATAACATGCCAAACTCGTTTAGCATGATCTATTCAATTATGGCATAACTATACTATTTGRATTCTTTTGCATAATTTTCAATTACATACTTTTATTTTGAAGGCTAACCGCAAAGTCCACTATTGTGGCTAATCCTTATTGTGGCTAGCTTCACATACATGGGTCCGACCACCATTAATTAAATAAGAACTGTCTTATTAATTAGGGTTATTTTAGATTACACCTAGCTAGCTAACGATAGCTACTGAAACAGATGTGTCCATAAGCTAGCTAGCCCTTTTTTTTTTTTAAATAATGAACAGCACTGTAGGTGCGCAAGAACTTGACCAGCATAGCATACGTATCGATTAATCATTGTGACATATGAAAAACGAGTGATAATTACTACACATTGATTACACTATGTAAAAAATMTATGAACACGTTAAATGTGACGTGCTGTTATATTCAGGTCCTGATTGGTCAACAAGCTTATTTGACACGTAAAATAGTGTTATTTTACATGTATCTTTTTTGACAAGCAAAGAGCCAAACGGCGTTCCATATTTCAATGCCATGACAGAGGGTCTCACGTCTGCTGCAGGCAGTTGATGAGCTTATTTCTCGAGTCAGTTGTTCAAATGGAGCTAGCTGGTGTGTTCYTGTTTCATGTTCTCAAATGCTATTGAAAATGGCAGCAGTGGTATGACAACCAGCACATTCATGAGCATGCAAAGCGACTTTCCTCAARACGAATTKCTCGACGACCCACTYTGCTGTCAAACTCAGACATCGCTTAAAGAGAGATTTGAATTTAGAGSCGTTTCTTTAAACTACACAAATAAAATTTTATTTGTCACATACACATGGTTAGCAGATGTTAATGCGAGTGTAGCAAAATGCTTGTGCTTCTAGTTCCGACCATGCAGTAATATCTWACAAGTATCTCTCCTGGACCTAGTTTGTGTAATCAAAGTAGTGTAGTGTAAAGAGGCCCTTATTTATATTGGAACATTACTGGATCAGAGGCTCATGGAATCGGCCAAAGACAACTACATTCACATGCTACTGACCTGAGCGCTGAGGATCCATAAGAGAACATTAGTTTGATATAACCTTGCAGGGACTGTAAAGTGGTACAGAGATAAACAGCAGAAAAACAATACTGGTTGGAGCCTAAAACGTGAAGACCTACTTGAAGTGAAAGTCTACTGAAGTGAGACTGTCCTTTTCTTGCCTATTTACATTGGTTTTGTTCACAAGCTAGGTTGTTTTTCTATGTTTGAGTTTAAACTGCTAGGGAAGAGAATACAACACTTCTACTAGTCAGACTCAATCTCACAGGCACAAACATGACTCGAGTCACTACCACAGTAACCTCCCCTTTAAAGGGACAGGTGACAGTTTATTTTAACCAAAATATCAAACAATATACCACATTAGTTCTTACTAGTAATACATTTGTTTTAGAAAGATTACAAAGCATGCATCTGTCTTTTTGTGTGTGTAATTTTAGCAGCCCCAAAATATTTTGGCTGGTTAAATCAAATCAGAGTGGCTGATAGATTAAAAAAATGATTATCTAATGCAACAGTGGCTGGTGGACCAAAAGCTGTATTTTATGCCCCAATACTGGTAAAACGGGCTGTTCAAAGTTAATTATTTTTCCCAGCATGTTACGGTCTAACGATGACATTAAAATGCATACTGGTTTCAAAAAGGTAAACACTACGCCCAGAGCTTGATGCCATCAAAAATTAGAGAACGAGGACAACGTAGCCTAATTTATAGTTAAATTAAACTCCCTCCCACACAAGTATGTTGATGGCTGCACAATACTTTTAAGCTGGTAGAGCCACTAAGATTGTGTCCAAAGATGACATTACATTTCCCTTTATCTTAATTTTGCACATTTCCACAACCATCTACAGCAGGGGTATTCAACCAGGGATCTGCGGACCCCAAGGTACTGTATTTCAATATTTTTATGAATATCATTAGCAACAGAATAAACCAATTTTGAATTACATACCTACAGGAAAAAAGATAATACAATTTCTCAACTCTTAATACTGAGCAAATTACTCATTGGAGCCAATTACACTCACTGGATTATCTGACAGAGCCTTTAAAAAGCCCGCAAATAGGCTACCAGTGCGGAAAGTGCCGCTGGCCAACGTTCCCTCTAAACTCCCTCCCCCTGGACTGCAGCGCAGAAGAAATAACAAATCAGCGTTTCCCTTTACTGTGGGAATTGTGATCGACTCAACATTAGCCACTTTCAATGCAACATACCGAAACAAAACAGACGCATGCAAGACTTGGTACGCAAAACTAACTAAGCAAGAGATTTTGTTGTAGGCAGAACACAGAGTAATATTTTATTTCACTGACAGGCACGACTCAGGCCCGTAATCTACACAGACCGGAGCGCCATGACCAATCAGAGCTGTAGTAGGCCTACATGCAAATAGACAATTGCCATATATGGATCATTCACTTTGAACTGGCCTGTTTTTACAGCATGAGTGGTGGTGAGTAGATGCGCTCGTTTTAAGATCAAAGAGAGAGCAGAGCTACTTGTAGCGACGTATGCACATTTCTACACTGAACAAAAATATAAAAACGCAACAATTTCAAAGATTTTACTGACTTAAAGTTCATATGAGGAAATCAGTCAATTGAAATAAATGAATTCACGACTGGTATTACAGATATGCATCTGTTAGTCACAGATATCTTTAAAAAAAAGAAGAAAATTAAACGGTGCTCACAATGGGCCTTAGGATCTTGTCATAGTATTTCTGTGCATTCAAATTGCCATCGACAAAATGCAATTGTGTTCGTTGTCCATAGCTTATGCCTGCCCACTCTGTTCACAATGTTGAAATCAGCAAACCACTTACCCACACGACGCCATACATGTGGTCTGCAGTTGAGGCCGGTTGGACGTGCTGCCAAATTCTCAAAAACAACATTGGAGGCGGCTTATGGTAGAGAAATGAACATTCAACTCAGGTAACAGCTCTGGTGGACATTCCTGCAGTCAGCATACCAATTGCACTCTCCCTCAAAACTTGATACATCTGTGGCATTGTGTTGTGTGACAAAACTGCACATTTTAGAGTGGCCTTTTGTCCCCAGCATAAGGTGCACCTGTGTAATGATCGTGCGGTTTAATACGTTTATTGATATGCCACACCTGTCAGGTGGATAGATTATTTTGGCAAAGGAGAAATGCTCACTAACAGGGATGTAAACAAATTTGTACACTATATTTGAGAGAAATAAGCTTTTTGTGCATATGGAAAATGTCTGGGATCTTTTATTTCAGCTCATGAAACACGGGACCAACACTTCACATGTTGTGTTTATATTTTTGTTTAGTGTTAAATTGTTCATGTCCTTTGCTAGCTAGTAATTTGCAGTCAACAATGGGGGAGTGATTGCTTCCTACAAGAGCACACAATGTGTGCATTTCTAGACATATTTGAAGAGTCAGGTAAAGAGCTTTTTTTGTCTTAAAATGGGCAGTGTTGTCTTTTGAGACAGGCTTGAATGAGCTAAGGCGCCAATGGGCAGAGGGTAGCATAATCTGCCTGATAATGGTATGGGAATAAAGATGCATTTTATTTTGTAAAGTGGTTTCTTGCATCAAACATTTTCAGTCACCTTTTTCAGACAAGTGGATAAACAGGTTAATGTCAAGCCTTGCATGTTTTTTTTAAAAGTCTCATGGAATGTAGTCCTACATTGAACACCACACATTGGCTGCTACTGTAGGCTGAACGATAGAACAGCATAAATGTTATGGGATGGGCCTCCCGTGTGGCGCAGTGGTCTAAGGCACATGGTGTTTCATCCGACACATTGGTACGGCTGGCTTAAGCGGGGCATTGTGTCAAGAAACAGTGTGGCTTGGCTGTGTTGTGTTTCGGAGGACGCACGGCTCTCGACTTTCGCCTCTCCCGAGTACGTATGGGAGTTGCAGCGATGGGACAATTGGATACCATGAAATTGGGGAGAGAAAAATAATAATAATAATAATAATAATAATAATAGAAAAACATGTTATTTTCTCCATTGTTTTTCATGGGTCGGCCACTCTAATAGGCTTACATTATGATCAACTATCCACAGCAGCCTACTTGACCATTGTTAAAAAAACTAACTTAAAGCAGGTCCAGACTCAGTGTTCACAGTAAATAAGCGGCAGAATTCGCACAGAATTTTGAACAGCTCAGTGCCGATTTTTTTTGTTTATGATACATTGCCGCTGGCTGCTGGTAAGCTTTCTTGAGATGGACATACGTCTTCTCCAACACATGGCTAAAATTTGTTTAACCAGCTAAACAGCTGCTCTTAGCAAAAATGTGTTTGGAGTTACCTCTCTAGCTAATAGGCTGTTGAGAGTTTACACTTCCTATTCCAAATATAATTTGGGGAGGTCAATATAAACTTACAAATCTATTCATAAAAAATAAAAATAAAAAGATTACTTCTCCTTGCCATTATCATTCACCTGATGCCAAGACGTGATCCTTTTGTTTTTGCTAATGTATGATGATGGGGGTCCCTAGGTCTCCGGTTTGCCTGGGAGGGAGTGCCTGGGCAAGAAAAGGTTGAAGAGCCCTGATCTATAGCATTTTTACATTATTCCACGTAAAATTCTGTCATTTACTAAGCCTATTCTATCGCTTTCAAGGTAACCTTACATTAAAATGCACACCTAATGAACTAGTTATAGCAGTTAGAAATGTTTGTCTGTTCAGGCCAAACAAAGCAGTCTATTTTTATTCCAAAAACACATCTGATAAGAAACATTTATAAAGGACTCAACCAACAAATCAACCTAATCCTATATTCAGATCAGGTGTGTCATACTGTCCCAAATGTCTGGAACAACATAGGGAACATATGGCTTTGTGGGTGAATTTTGGCCCATTCCTCCTGACAGAGCTGGTGTAACTGAGTCAGGTTTTTAGGCCTCCTTGCTCGCACACACTTTTTCTGTTCTGCCCACACATTTTTTATAGGATTGAGGTCAGGGCTTTGTGATGGCCACTCCAATACCTTGACTTTGTTGTCCTTAAGCCGTTTTGCCACAACTTTGGAAGTATGCTTGGAGTCATTGCTCATTTGGAAGACCCATTTGTGACCAAGCTTTAACTTCCTGTCTGATGTCTTGAGATGTTGCTTCAATATATCCACCAAATTTTCCTTCCTTATGGTGACATCTGTTTTGTGAAGTGCATGAGTCCCTCCTGCAGCAAAGCACCCCCACAACATGCTGCCACCCCCGTGCTTCAAGGTTGGGATGGTGTTCTTCGGCTTGTAAGCCTCCCCCTTTTTCCTCCAAACATAACGATGGTCAAACAGTTATATTTTTGTTTCATCAGGCTAGAGGATATTTCTCCAAAAAGTACAATCTTTGTCCCCATGTGCAGTTGCAAACCATAGTCTGGCTTTTTTATGGCGGTTTTTTGGAGCAGTGGCTTCTTCCTTGCTGAGTGGCCTTTCAGGTTATGTCAATATAGGACTCGTTTTACTGTGGATATAGATACTTTGTAAATGTTTCCTCCAGCATCTTCACAAGGTCCTTTGCTGTTCTGGGATTGATTTGCACTTCTCGCACCAAAGTACGTTCATCTCTAGGAGACAGAACGTGTCTCCTTCCTGAGCGGAATGACGGCTGCGTGGTCCCATGGTTTTTATACTTGTGTACTATTGTTTGTACAGATGAACGTGGTACTGAGTTTGAAGGTAGGCCTTGAAATACACCCACAGGTACACCTCCAATTGACTCAAATTATGGCAATTAGCCTATCAGAAGCTTCTGAAGCATGACATAAACTGCTTGGAAAATTCCAGAAATTAAAGACACAATCAACTTAGTGCATGTAAACTTCTGACCCAATGGAATTGTGATACAGTGAATTATAGGTGAAAAAATCCGTCTGTAAACAATTGTTGGAAAAATTACTTGTGTCATGCAAAGTAGATGTCCTAACAGACTTGCCAAAACTACAGTTTGTTTACAAAAAGTTTGTGGAGTGGTTGAAAAACAAGTTAATGACTCCAACCTAAGTGTATGTAAACTTCCGACTTCAACTGTATACACACACACATGCATACACACAACGAGCAACGTGATCATGCTGTTTTTATGTGGCTGCTATGAAAGTGAACTGCTCGCGTGTGATCAGGGGTGTATTCATTCCGCCGATTCTGTTGAAAAACATTTCTTAAAAATGGAACAAAACAGGGATAAACATACCTGAATTTGTCCAATAGAAACTCTTGTTTGCAACTGTTGGACTAATGATTACACCATAGCTAGATGCAGGAAACTGTACAAGGCGGTATTGAATGTGTCATTGCCTGTCAGCTTGATTACTCAATTCTCTCGACCCGTGCACCTACACTGTAAACATTCATTCATAAGCTAGGTTATAGCAACCTCAGGATGGGTACCACTGAATGCAATATTATGCCTTGAACATGTTCGTTAAAGAAATCATTCATTTCAATCCAAAAATGATTGTACTAATCCTAGATTGCCCATTTAAAAACCTATTCGTAGGCTATTCTGAAAAAAAGTCACACTGGAGATACTGTACATCTAACATCTGAGAAGTCATAAGGAAAAACGTATTGACCCGAATGAGTCTCAACTTGCTTAACACATTGTGCAATTATCAACAGTTTATGCAGACATTCCTTTTGATGGGAAAGTCTGTTGCAGCACTGCACTCCCTATGCACTATGAGATCATGCCATCTCCAAATATTTCACTGAGAACCAAGTATGTTAGTTTAGGACAAAATCCAAGATTTAAATGGATATAACGAGAGGTTCATATCATAGCAGTGGCTTGGCCTACTTATTTGTATCTGAAACTAACAGTAACCAAGCCATCATGCAAAGGCCTACTGTTAATTTAAGATAGCATTTCAGCCTATAGTCAGTAAATCCATGTACTCCTCAAAAGGCTCTATCGCTTGCAAAATGCAGCTGAAATACTACTTTGTTCGCCTGATCCACACTTAAAATACAAAAGCCTCGAATCATAAAAGTCATGCCTGGAATCTAAAAATCACCACTCAGATCAGTGCAAAGTTGTAGTCAGCTCCAAAACTATGGTGGTGATCTCTCCTCTCAGTGCAGTATTTCAGTAGAATACACAGTACATTAAAAACCTACAGTTGAAGTCGGAAGTTTACATACACTTAGGTTGGYGTCATTAAAACTTGTTTTTAACCACTCCACAAATTTCTTGTTAACAAACTATAGTTTTGGCAAGTTGGTTAGGACATCAACTTTGTGCATGACACAAGTCATTGTTCCAACAATTGTTTATAGAGATTATATAACTTATAATTCACTGTATCACAATTCCAGTGGGTCAGAAGTTTACATACACGAAGTTGACTGTGCCTTTAAACAGCTTGGAAAATTCCAAAAAATGATGTCATGGCTTCAGAAGCTTCTGAAAGGCTAATTGATATAATTTGAGTCAATTGGAGGTGTACCTGTGGACGTATTTCAAGGCCTACCTTCAAACACAGTGCTTCTTTGCTTGACATCATGGGAAAATCAAAAGAAATCAGCCAAGACCTCAGAAAACAAATGTAGGCCTCCACAAGTCTGGTTCATCCTTGGGAGCAATTTACAAATGCATGAAGGTACAACGGTCATCTGTACAAACAATAGTATGCTAGTATAAACACCATGGGACCACGCAGCCGTCATTCCACTCAGGAAGGAGACACGTTCTGTCTCCTAGAGATGAACATACTATGGTGCGAAAAGTGCAAATCAATCCCAGAACAACAGCAAAAGGATCTTGTGAAGATGCTGGAGGAAACTATAGAAAAATATCTATATTCACTGTAAAACCGAGTCCTATATCGACATAACCTGAAAGCAAGGAAGAAGCCACTGCTCCAAAAGCGCCATAAAAAAGCCAGACTACGGTTTGCAACTGCACATGGGGACAAAGATCGTACTTTTTGGAGAAATGTCCTCTGGTCTGATGAAACAAAAATAGAACTGTTTGGCCATAATGACCATTGTTATGTTTGGAGGAAAAAGGGGGAGGCTTGCAAGCCGAAGAACACCATCCCAACTGTGAAGCACGGGGGTGGCAGCATCATGTGGGGGTGCTTTGCTGCAGGAGGGACAGGTGCACTTCACAAAATAGATGGCATCATGAGGCAGGAAAATTGTGTGGATATATTGAAGCGACATCTGAAGACATCAGTCAGGAAGTTAAAGCTTGGTCACAAATGGGTCTTCCAAGTGGACAATGACCCCAAGTATACTTCCAAAGTTGTGGCAAAACGGCTTAAGGACAACAATGTCAAGGTATTGGAGTGGCCATCACAAAGCCCTGACCTGAATTCCATAAAAAAATGTGTGGGCAGAACTGAAAGTGTGTGCGAGCAAGGAGGCCTAAAAACCTGACTCAGTTACACCAGCTCTGTCAGGAGAAATGGGCCAAAATTCACCCAACGTTTGTGGGAAGCTTGTGGAAGGCTCCCCGAAACATTTGACCCAAGTTAAACAATTTAAAGGCAATGCTACCAAATACTAATTGAGTGTATGTAAACTTCTGACCCACTGGGAATGTGATGAAAGAAATAAAAGCTGAAATAAATCACTGACATTTCACATTCTTAAAATAAAAAGTGGTGATCCTAACTGACCTAAAACAGGACATTTTTACTAGGATGAAAATGTCAGGAATTGTGAAAAACTGAGCTTGAATGTATTTGGCTAAGGTGGTCGTAAACTTCCGACTTCAACTGTATATCTCACTCAGATGTGGTGGATGCCAAAGAACTTTGCTGAGAAAGTACAATGAGCCCTCATCCAAGGTCAATGTGACCTTGGATGAGAGAGAGATGTATGGGGATTAACAGCAAAACTATGGTAGTGTGTCCGTTTTAATCTCTGAATGAGCAGCAGCTGGAGCAAACACAGATAAACTTGTTTGCTCAAGGGCTTAATGACAGGTTACTCCGTTAATTCTAGCATCTGCTGCTGTAAGCCTACACAGAGTCAATCAACCCACACATTTGCAGTGATGTACTGTCACATCCTTCCTCTCCCTAGTATTATTGCTCCTGATCCACAGTAAGGATAGAAAAGGAAGAAAGCGTCAAACTCCTGAGGAATTTCTATGCGCCTTTTGGGAGCAAGGAGTACTCAGAGGGGACKATGTGTTTGTAATGAAGGAGGTTTGATGAGTCAAGGCAGCGCACCAAAGCAGATCTGGAAACATGGCTCCCAGCTGACAACGTACCCCGTCTACTCTGACTCATATTGACAAATGAGTGCATTTGCAAAAGGGCAACTGCAACAAATTGAGAGGTTGACTTGTGCCAGATCAATTCAAATAACAAAATTATGTAACAGGTTCACCCATACACATTCAGACAGTGCTTCCATTTTAAAATTCACAAAGCAACAACAAAGCAAGGATGTTTCAGATTCAGGAATGTTCAAATAAAAATCTATTTATATTCCTAAAATAATTCCTTATTCATAAATCATGCAATGTTAAATCATTCAAACGTGCACACAGTACATTAAACCATGTGTAATAAGTGACTTACCTGCTGAAGCTGACAGGAAAAGATGAGCTGGATGGAGTTGACATCCCTGATCCATCCCCAAATTCCTGGCCTCTGTTCCAGCCYTCACTGACTGAGGGCAGTGGCGGATACAGGCCAAAGACAGGCTTCTGATCCTGTTGTACGCGCACTGCCGTCGATGTGTTTCCGCCGTAGTGGTAACTCGGCCCACTCATGGAYCRCACCGAGCTGTGGGTACCAGGTATGTCCAGGCTGGATATCTGACAGTAGCTCTGGCGCTCGTTCTCCTGCTTGATTACACCTGGGGTGTAAAGCTGGATGAAGGAGGTGTCAGCGTCCTTCTCTGTCTTGATGACAGGCATGGAGATCCCTGGGCCCAGTTGCTGCCGATGCTGGTCCGCACCATTCACATTTTTACAGTTTCCCCCACTGCTACTGACTATGGGCTTGGTTTCCATGTTGCCGTCACCGAGCAGGGCATCATCCACTGACAGGGAGGAAAGGAAAGCGGCCTCGTCAGCCAGGTAAAACTCATTCAGGTCAGACAGAGAGCCAGGCAAGTCCAAATCCCGCAGAATGTCCAGCGTATTGTCACCAAGGAGCCTCTCGTTGACATCCAAGTCCTTCAGTGACTGTCCAAAGCTGACTGTCCCCATGTCAAGCCTGTCCTTATCCATTGGTGAAAAGTCCTCAGTTTTCAGAGGGAAAAGGTAATTAGAACATCCAAGTACAGAGCTCCCTGGGGTGTTGGATCTATTCAAATCTGAAATGCTCTCCTCCAACAGAGCAAAGTTCTCAAACAGCTGCTGCTGTTGATGATTCTGCTGCTGTTTCTGTGCGTTCTGCATTCTCAGGGCCTTGCCCATTAACTTCACTTCAGCCTCCTCTATAGAGAGTCCAATGGAGGCTGTCCCTGCTGTGGAGAGCTCACCCTGAATCTTAGTGACATTCAGTCCGTTAGAGGAGTCTCTGGCTGGAGGCTGGGGTGTGGAGCCAGGCAAATGCATCACGGAAATTAATGTGGTGGACTTGGAACTGCCTGCGTTAACCGAGAAGCTTCCCTCTTCACCTCCATCTAAGCTCTTGTCCTGGTTATCCATTTCTTGATCCTGCTTGACACACACAGGGATGAAAGCACTGGTTTAGAAAGTGCTTGTAATTCAATTCAAAATGGCAACAGACTGATAATTTTTTTAAATTACCTGAATTTAAAATGGATACTCTGTTATTTACAATGTTTCTATACAATTCAATAATTTCAACGCACATATTTGATATTTAAACCATATGATCACATCTCCCCTGGCTTCTACATGACTGACAATATGACAGCAGTGTAAATAATATTCCAATATTGTAGCTACCACCAATAAACTAGCAAAAAATACCTTCAATCCAGAAATCAGAGATGTAGCCTATAATATAGACATTTGAAACAGTGTTTACATTAATATTTTAAGGTTACGTCCATTTTGTTAGACTCAAGCGATATTTTTCTGTATGCAAGCACGAGCATGCTTTTTTCGTTTCTCGTATCACCACAATGGGAAAGAGAAAGCACGCGCATGCTCGCACATGGAAAAATATCACTTAAGTCTAACTAAATGGAATATAACGTTGCGGACAAAGTTTGGAATTACACAATTGAATATGTACAACATCTAAAAGACCTGCAGCAGTCTATCGAAAGCTTTGCCATTTCTGAAAGGATATGAGTGATTGGGCCCTTTGTTCATGTTCATCCATGGCCACCATACTGCATAACGAGCAACGAGTCTTGCTGGTGGGGTTTCACACAAAATGTATTTGTATCCGCTCTCGTTAAATTTCGGCTGCATATTTTCCGACATTTTCTTCAAATCTGAAAACGATGTGAAGCCAAGCCCATTTTCTTTAGAATTGCATTATGGACCCTAAAAGCATGGAAATAGTGTCCACTGCTTGTATACTTTGCATTTTGGTGAATGTAGTACGACATCCGGGGACTTTTAGCATACTAACTATATCCATAATATGACTAATAAGCATACCATATACTCAATTTATTTCACAAATAGTACTGTTGGTGCAGTTAGTATGAGTATTTGAACACAGCTCAAGTCAGAGTTTCCTTTAGGATCTTTTTCAGCAGTGGTGGCAAAAGGTGGGGTTAGGGAGCTCTTTGCTGGAAGGCTCTCTGACTTTCAAAAAATACATACTACTCTAAAATGCATGAAAATGTAATTATGTTGACACCATCCGAAATATAACTGATGGCCGCCACTGCACTGTAGGGAGGGAGATAAGGAGCAAGTGGTGGCTGTATGCTCGTGGATCACAGTCGCACCACTGCTCGCTCTGTATGCTACAAATATATACAAACTTGACACTGATCATAAAGGGATAGTTCGACATTTATGACCCTTTTCTACTATCCCAGAGTCAGATGAACTCATGAATAATTTTTAATGTCTCTGCGTGCAGTTTCAAGGAAGTTCAATGCATTTTTGCGAGCCATTGCTAACTAGCGTTAGCAGAATGACGAAGAGTTTACAGGAACAGCTAGCATGCTAAATTAATATAGGAAAAACACTGCAAGCGAAATAGCAAAAAGTGTCTGTACACTTCCATAACATACGATATACACTCAGGTTGTGGAAAAAGCACCGAATTGTCATACTTGAGAAAAGGTAAAAGATACCTTAAATAGAAAATGACTCAAGTAAAAGTCACCCAGTAAAATACTACTTTAGTAAAAGTTTAAGAATTTGGTTTTAAATATACTTAAGTGTCAAAAGTAAAAGGTACGAATAATGAAAAATTCCTTATATTAAGCAAACGGCACAATTCAATTATTATTTTTTTGCGGCTTGCCAGGGGTACACTCCAACACTCAGACTTCATTTACAAAGCATTTGTTTTTAGTGAGTCAACCAGATCAGAGGCTTTAGGGATGTTCTCTTGATAAGTGTGTGAATTMGACTATTTTCTGTCCCGCTAAGCATTTAAAATTTAACTACTTTTAAAATTTAAGTACTTTTGGGTGTCAGGGAAAATGTATGGAGTAAAAAGTACATTATTTTCTTTAGGAATGTTGTGATGTAAAAGTTGTCAATAATATAAATAGTAAAGTACAGATACCAACCAAAAACAACTTAACTACTTTAAAGTATTTTTACTTCAGTACTTTACACCACTGTATACACTGAACAAAAATATAAAATGAAAGATGCAAAGCGTTGGTCCCATATTTCATGAGCTGAAATTTAAAAAAAATCCCCAAAATGTCCCATAGGAACAAAAAGCTTATTTATCACATTTTGTGCACAAATCTGTTTTACATCTCTCCTTTGCCAAGAGCATTTCTCCTTTGCCAAGATAATCCATCCACCTGACAAGTGTGGCATATCTAGAAGCTGATTAAACAGTATGGTCACAGGTGCACCTTGTGCTGGGGATAATAAAAAAGCCACTTTAAAAATGTGCAGTTTTGTCACTGCCAGAGATGTCTCAAGATTTGAGGGAGAGTGGAATTGGCATGGTGACTGCAAAAATGTCCACCAGAGCTGTTGCCAGAAAATGTAATGTTCAGTACTCTACCATAAGCTGACTTGTTTTAGAGAATTTTGCAGTACGTTTTCTGTAGTTGGGAATCAGACCGGCACAACGGTCAGGAGGAATTTTGGACCATTCCTCTTTACAAAACTGTTTCAGTTCAGCAATATTCTTGGGATGTCTGGTGTGAACTGCTCTCGAGGTCATGCCAGAGCATCTCAAAATCGTGTTGAGGTCAGGCATATTTTCTTCTGTTAGAAGTAAATCAACAGAATGGCTTTACTTCTGTTTTGGGTCGTTGTCCTGTTGCATCACCCAACTTCTGTTGAGCTTCAATAGGTGGACAGATAGCCTAACATTCTCCTGCAAACTGTCTTGATAAACTTGGGAATTCATTTTTCCGTCGATGATAGCAAACTGTCCAGGCCCTGAGGCTGGAAAGCAGCACCAAACCATGATGCTCCGCTATCATAGTTTACAGTTGGGATGCGGTTTTGATGTTGGTGTGCTGTGCTGTGCTTTTTTTCCCCCACAGTGTTGGGTGTTCCTTCCAAACAACTCAAATCTAGTTTCATCTGTCCACAGAATATTTTGCCAGTAGCGCTGTGAAACATCCAGGTGCACTTTTYCAAACTTCAGACGTGCAGCAATGTTTTTTTTTGGACAGCAGTGGCTTCTTCGTTGTGTCCTCCCATGAACACCATTCTTGTTTAGTGTTTTACGTATCGTAAACTCGTCCACAGAGATGTTAGCATGTTACAGAAGACTCTGGAAGTCTTTAGCTGGCACTCTAGGATTCTTCTTAACCTCAGCCTTCTGCGCTGTTGTGCTCTTGCAGTCATCTTTGCAGGACGGCCACTCCTAGGGAGAGTAGCAACAGTGCTGAAATTTCTCCATTTACAGACAATTTGTTTAAGTGTGGCTTGATGAACATCAAGGCTTATAGAGATACTTTTGTAACCCTTTCCAGCTTAATACAAGTCTACAATTCTTCATCTTAGGTCTTCTGAGATCTCTTTTGTTCGAGGCATGGTTCATATCAGGCAATGCTTCTTGTGAATAGAAAACTAAAATTTTGTGTGTGTTTTTTATAGGGCAAGGCAGTTCTAACCAACATCGTCTCATTCATTGGCCTCCAGGCTAGCTGACTCCTGACTCAAATTAGCTTTTGGAGAAGTCATTAGCCTAGGGGTTCACAAACTTTTCCCAACCTACACTGAGAATATTGAATATATAATTTAAACATAGACAAGAAAAATACAATAATTTGTGTGTTATTAGTTTAACCTGTTTACACACACTTGTCCTTCAGACAAGGTGGTGACTGAAAAATGTTGTGATTGATACAAGAAACCAAAATAAAATGCAATATTATTCCCATACCATTATTACAGAGAATCAGACAAATTATGATACCCTATGCCTATTGGCTACTTAAAGCCCATCTCAAAATACAACATTGCCCTTTAAGACAAAAAAGAAAGCTTTTTACCTGACTCGCTTTTCAAAGATGTTTAGAAATGTACACATTTTGTGCTCTTGTAGTAAGCAATCACTCACATTGTTGACTAGAAATTAGCTATAACTGGTCTAATAACTCACTAACTAGCAAAGAATATAACAAATGTGCACAGGTTGCTGCATGCAGCTCTCGCTTTGATTTCAAAACAAGCGCATCTACTTCCGACCGCTCATGCCGTAAACACAGTCCAGTTCAAAGTGAATGGCACAGATCCATACATGCAATTAGTATTTGCATATAGGCCTACTGCAGCTCTGATTGGTTATGGTGCACCGGCCCGTGTAGAATATGMGACTGAGTCGTGCCTATCAATACAATCCTACTTCAATGCGCTCTGCCTACAAAAAAAATCTCTTGCACAGTTAGTTTTGAATACTAAGTCTTGCATAGCTCATTTGGTCATGTCAAATCAAATTTTATTTGTCACATTCTTAGCAGATGTTATGGCAGGTGTAGCAAATAGAGGTTGACCGATTAATTGGCATGGACAATTAATTAGGGCCGATTTCAAATTTTCATAACAATCGATAATCAGCCTTTTTGGACGCCGATTACATTGCAATCCACGAGGAAACTGTGCGGCAGGCTGACCACCTGTTACACGAGTGCAGCATCAAAAGGACCTTGTGGCTGCAAGGAGCCAAGGTAAGTTGCTAGCTAGCATTAAACTTATCTTATAAAAAACAATCAATCTTCACATAATCACTAGTTAACCTAGTAATATCATCAACCATGTGTAGTTAACTAGCTTGTCCTGCGTTGCATATAATCAATGCGGTGCCTGTTAATTTATCATCGAATCACAGCCTACTTCAACTTCGCCAAACGGGCGATTTAACAAAAGCGCATTCGTGAAAAAAGCACAATCGTTGCACAYATTTACCTAACCATGAACATCAATGCCTCTCCTAAAATCAATACACAGAAGTTATTTTTTTAAATTATTATTCTTTTTTTTAAACCTGCATATTTAGTTAAGAAATTCATGTTAGCAGGCAATATTAACAAGGGAAATTGTGTCACTTCTCTTGCGTTCAGTGCAAGCAGAGTCAGGGAATATGCAACAGTTTGGGCCGCCTGGCTCGTTGCGAACTGTGAACTAATTTGCCAGAATTGTACATAATTATGACATAACGTTGAAGGTTGTGCAATGTACCAGCAATATTTAGACTTAGGGTTGCCACCCGTTCGATAAAATATGGAACAGTTCCGTATTTCACTGAAATAATTAACGTTTTCGAAATGATAGTTTCCGGATTTAACCATTTTAATGACGTATTTGTGTTTATTATATTATAATTAAGTCTATGATTTGACATTTGATAGAGCAGTCTGACTGAGCGGTGGTAGGCAGCAGCAGGCTCGTAAGCATTCATTCAAACAGCACTTTACTGCATTTGCCAGCAGCTCTTAGCAATGCTTGAAGCACAGCGCTGTTGATGACTTCAAGCCAATTAACTCCCGAGATTAGGCTGGCAATACTAAAGTGCCTATAAGAACAACCAATAGTCAAAGGTATATGAAATACAAATGGTATAGAGAAATGGTCGACATGTCGACATTCCTATAATAACTACAACCTAAAAAACTTCTTAACTGGGAATATTGAACCACCAGCTTTCATATGTTCTCATGTTCTGAGCAAGGAACTTAAACGTTAGCTTTTTTACATGGCACATATTGCACTTTTATTTTCTTCTCCAACACTGTTTTTGCATGGTTTAAACTAAATTGAACATCTTTCATTATTTAATTTTAGACTAAATTGATTTTATTTATGTATTAAGTAAAAATATTTAAAAGGGTTCATTGTTCATTCAGTATTGTTGTAATTGTCATTATTACAAATATATAAAAATCGGCATCGGCTTTTTTTGGTCCTCCAATTTTTATTTTACCGTTATTTTACCAGGTAAGTTGACTGAGAACACATTCTCATTTACAGTAACGACCTGGGGAATAGTTATAGGGGAGAGGGGGATGAAGAGCCAATTGTAAGCTGGGGATGATTAGGTGACCGTGATGGTATGGGACAGCTTGGGAATTTAGCCAGGACACCGGAGTTAACACCCCTACTCTTACGATAAGTGCCATGGGATCTTTAGTGACCACAGAGAGTCAGGACACCCGTTTAACYTCCCAGCCGAAAGACGGCACCCTACACAGGGCAGTGTCCTGGGGCATAGGGATATTTTTTWWTTTTTTTTTGACCTGAGTAAAGAGTGCCTCCTACTGGCCCACCAACACTACCTCCAGCAGCATCTGGTCTCCCATCTAGGGACCGACCAGGACCAACCCTGCTTAGCTTCAGAAGCAAGTCAGCAGTGGGATGCAGGGTGGTATGCTGCTTGCATAAAACGGTATCAGAGTTGAAAAAATCATAAAATCGGTCGACCTCTAGAAGCAAAACACTTGTGTTCCTAGCGCTAACAGTGCAGTAGTATCTAACCATGCACACAAATCTAAAAGTTCAATAATGGAATTAAGTGCACACGTTGGAGAGGTGTGTGGTGACTAGTCCTCTCACTCAAACCCTTGCATTTTTTTTGTCCTACCCCACATTTACAGGAATATTCTTACTGAATGTATCCAGCGTATTTTCAGATTTCGTTAACAAATGTGGCCAAAAGTATAGTAAATGTAAAATGTACATAAAATCAAGTGTAATGTTTGGATTTAGTCTTGTCAATTGTTGGGTCCACAACTTTGGTTTAACAATTTCCCATAATCTCCAAACTGTTCCCTTTCAATTGCTACCWTGCTTATACATTTCATATTTCTTCTGTAAGAAACATTTCAATTTATCCCTATACAGTGCTTCTGGAAAGTTTTATTACGTTACAGCTTTATTCTAAAATTGACAATTGTTTTTGTTCCCTCCATCTACAGATGTATGCCATCATTTTTTCTTCTACAGAAATATTTACATAAGTATTCAGACCCTTTGCTATGAGACTTGAAATTGAGCTCAGGTGCATCCGGTTTCCTTTGATCATCCTTGAGATGTTTCTACAACCTGATTGGAGTCCACCAGTGGTAAGTTCAATTGATTAGACATGATTTGGAAAGGCACGCACCTCTCTATATAAGGTCCCACAGTTGACAGTGCATGTAAGAGCAAAAACCAAGTCATGAGGTCGAAGGAATTGTCCGTAGAGCTCTGAGATTGTGTCAAGGCACAGATCTAGGGAAGGGTACAAAAGCATTTCTGCAGCATTGAAGGTCCCCAAGAGCGCAGTGGCCTCCATTATTCTTAAATGAGCTGGCCGCTCGGCAAAACTGAGCAATTGGCGGAGAAGGGCCTCGGTCAGGGAGGTAACCAAGAACCCGATGGTCACTTTGACAGAGCTCCAGAGTTCCTCTGTGGAGATGGGAGAACCTTCCAGAAGGACAACCATCGCCTTTGAATGTTTTGGTACACCTATTGGAGAGCTCGTCTTTGTTTACACCAATTCAGCATCATTCACACACTTTTAAGCTTTAGCCCCACCCATCTCAAAGGGTTGATCCAGCAGTCAAACCCCCAAACTAACATTCGCTAGCTTAATAGCTACTTCTGAGACAAATGAGAGAACAGCTAACTCTGACCATTTTACTCGCCCTAACAGAGCTGGTTAGGCTGGTTTTATGTTATGAACCATAATCCCAACTCATGACGTTACTACCCTGCAGGAATCTGCAGGTAGCTAATCAACCAGGTTCAATGTTAGCTAGCTAACACTAGGCTATAACTAGCAAAGCAAATGGCTCCGATACAAATAATATTACCACACAGATCATACACGTAACGTTAGCTAGCAAGCAAGCCAGCCAGCTAACAGTACACTAACTTGAAATGAAAACGACTGACAAAATTAGAAGTGTAATATCTGAAAATGTAGCTAGCTAGACTATCTTACCTGTATACATGGATGGAGGCTTCTCCCTCTCTGTCACGGATGCTATGGTTGTGGATGCCTTCAGTTTGAAGATGTAATCCGGAGACAGGTGTTTTCTCCATCTCCTTAGCTATCATACTGTAATTCCACTGATTTCAAAAGTCGGTCCTCAAAAAAGTGGAGAGCAACACTTACGCAGTTCTATTATGGAATACATTTTTTTTAAAGCCACGTTAGACAGGATTACCTACACATACTGACCAGCTCCAACGTGCTACATGGCAGACCAATCCGAACTCCTTTCGGAATGTCCAGCCCACTCAATAGCTCAGCCAATCATGGCTAGCGGGAAGGTTGCCGACTTTGTCTGTGGCTCGTAATTTAACAGGTGGCATACAAGTTTGTTATTAAGGCACATGAAAATTCACATGTTCCAGAAGGCATTTCTGCCCCCCAAAAAACACATTTGATTTAAAAAATAATAATAATCTAAATCCTGTCCAATCAATATAATTTACCACAGGTGGACTCCCAAGTTGTAGAAACATTCAGGATGATCAACGGAAACAGGATGCACCCGAGCTCAATTTCGAGTCTCATAGCAAAAGGTCTGAAAATGTATGTAAATAAGGTATTTCTGTTTTTTGTCACTATGGGGTATTGGGTGTAGATTGATAAATAATTTTATCAGTTTTAGAATAAGGCTGTAACAATTTGTGACTCACAACCTGGATTCGGTCTTATGTAACAATTTTTTATTTTATTTTTTACATTGGATAAATAGTAGAGACTCAGAGCTACAACATGGTATATCATACACTGCATTTGAGGAACAATGGGAAAGTAATTCTGCTTTGAAAGTTGATAAGTGGCATTTTATTGTTTGGTGAGAAAGCTCGTCGTCTACACATTCAGCATCGTTCACACCCTCTTAAGCTTTAGCCCCAACCATCTATCTCCTTGCTTTCAGAGCACACACACTTGACGCTCTGGTCGTTGATTGGTTTACCTCTGGATAACATGAAAACAGACTAACCAACAATTTCATTATGCTTTTTAGCCAACGTTTACTGACACCGGACATATTCAACTGGTGTTGTAAACTTCAGCTTAAGACATGTAGCTAGCTACCTAGGTAAACAATGAACATCGCTAGGTAAACAACATGTAAGATCACACACACATTAGCTAACGAGCCAGCCAGCTAACGCTAGCTAATGTACACTTTAGCTTGAGATAAAACCACTGTCAAAATTAGAAACGTGTAATATCTGAAAATGTAGATAGCTAGGCCATCTTACCTGTATACATAATCATGCATGTTGGATGTGTCTCCCTGTCACGGATCCATGACACAAATGCCCTTAGTTTGAAGACATAATCCTGAAGCAGGTGTTGTCCCAGCTCTTTAGCTATCATACTCTAATTCCACTGATTTCAAAACTCGATCCTCCAGAAAGTGGAGAGCAACACTTATGCATCAACATTTTTTTTTAAAGCCACGTTCGACAGGATAGCCAACAGACTGACCAACTTAAATAGACAAAAGCCCTCTATGGCAGACCAATCCGAACTCCTCTCTCTGTATGTCCAGCCCACTCATTATCTCAGCCAATCATGGCTAGTGGGAAGGTTGTGGTCTTTTTATGTGGCTTAACCAACGAGGCTCGTAATTGAACAATTTTATTTGTATTTACAAGATGGCATACAGGTTTGTTAAGGCACATGAAAGTTCACATGTTCAAGGCATTTCTGCCACAAAAAAAACATTTTGATAATGTTCTGACACCTTAACACTCTGTCATAACATAGGCAGGAGGGGAATCTCCCCCTTGCTCTTCAGTATTGGTAAAGGAATGTCCTTGTCTACAGAAGACTTGCTGCAAAAACTATCATCCAAAAAAGTTAATATTGGAACAATGCTGCGAATATAGGAATGTTGAGAATATTCTTTAGGTCCCTGCTGACCAATGTCATATTACTTTTCATTTTGTGAGGATATTAAAAACTGTATGAACCAAATACTGTAACTTAGGAAGGAAACCCCCTCTAGCTGTCAAGTTTCCATCCAATACATTGTCTGAGATATGAAAATGGGTAAAACTATTTTTGTTAAGATAGGAATTTGATTTTAGGAGTCATAAGAGAACTTCTAATCATATCCTTAGCACATTAAGTAGCCACGCTCCAAATGAGGTCAGAGAGCTTGTCAGCGTGATGGAACCGCCCTTTCCGACCAGAGTGCTTAAAAGGACTCGCTAAGAATTAATATATCAGACCAAAAGATGTGAGACCATGGTCCACACGTTGAAATGGTTAGAAACTGAAACTCTCAACACGAGTTGAAGAAAATGAACTTACCAGATCAGGACCCCGCCAGTCTGCAGCTGCGCGTGTAAAGTGAGTTTGGAACTTTGACAATCTACCCGAGGAAGAGAGGAGAAGTTCACCTCAGACAATCACTGGTGAATCATTGAAGCCACAGACAACTAAGGACATTGTGACCTCTGGTGGACAATCAGAGKCTTACACCCCCGGGAGAGCCCAAAGAAACAACCTTCCGAGAGAGCTTGGTCCTGACCGAGATGGACAACAAACAAAGTCGTTCAACGCGTAAATGCATTCATTATTTTCTTATCCCAAAAGGGCAGTGGTTCGTGTGCAAGGTATATGATTAATATGAGAAAAGTCCTAGAATTTGTCCACGATAAGTGTCCTTTTCCTCTCTCTCTCCCTCTTTCCCCATCTGCAACATTATGTTGTAACAAGCCGTCATATCTTGTCAGTCTACTAGGGACCTTTGTCTCATGTAAGTGTGCATGTTATTCTGTGTTATTATATAGTAGCTAGTAAATAAATAAAATTTGTGTAGTACTGAATAATGAGCTAGGCTGGGGTTCTTGCGGATCCAAGAAGGTTGCGACCGATCAGAATGAGACTGATATGAGGTAATGATTAATAAGTGACTGTTATAGATATATAATTTATATCTTCTAGTTTAATTCGGGAGATGGTAACTCATTAAAAAACTTATTCCGTGGTTCCCCAAATTGTTACGATAAAATAAAAATAAATATATATATATTTATTTTTCTTTTATCGTAACAATTTGGGGACCACGGAATACGTTTTTTAATGAGTTACCATCTCCCGAATTAAACTAGAAGATATAAATTATATATCTATAACAGTCACTTATTAATCATTACCTCATATCAGTCTCATTCTGATCGGTCGCAACCTTCTTGGATCCGCAAGAACCCCAGCCCAGCCTATATATATATATATATTTTTTTTTTAATCGGGTAACAACTAAAAATAGTTAGTGGATTGAATTAACTTCTTGAGGCTAGGGGTCAGATTTTTTTGTGTGATTTTTTTAAATAAATAACGTTCCCACGGTAAACTGACTTTCTCAGGTCCAGATCGTAGAATATGCATATAATTTACAGATTATGATATAAAACACTCTAAAGTTTCCAAAACTGTCAAAATATTGTCTGTGAGTATAACAAAACTATTTCTGCAGGGGAAACCTGAGAAAATCTAATCCCGGACGTGATATTATTTTATTTTTTTAATCTGTGTTTCCTGGCCAGTCTTTCTTCCATTGAACGGGGTATCAATCAGATTGTTTTTCCAATGGCTCCCTCAGGCTGTGACCAGGCTTTAGACAGTTTCAGGCTTTTATTTTGAAAAAATGAACGAGATTTTTCAAAAGTAGTCAGGTGTCCTCTGAATAGTTCCTGCGCTCGAGAGGGGAGCTCTCCATTTTCCTTTTCTCTCTTATTGAATAGGTTACGGTCCGGTTGAAATATTATCGATTATGTTTGTTAAAAACAACCTGAGGATTGATTATAAAAAACATTTGACATGTTTCTACGACCATTACGGATACTTTTTGGAATTTGTCGAACGGAACGAGGCTGTAGTTTTCTGAACATAACGCGCAACCCAAATGGCGTTTTTTTGTTATAAAAGTAATATTTATCGAACAAAAATAACATTTGTGTAACTGGGAGTCTCGTGAGTGCAAACATCCGAAGATTATCAAAGGTAAGCGATTAACTTTATTGCTTTCCTGACTTTCGTGACCATGCTAATTTGGGGCTAGCTGTTGTAGCATTGATTGATACACTCACAAAAGCTTGGATTTCTTTCTCTGTAAAGCATATTTTCAAAATCTGACACGATAGGTGGATTAACAACAAGCTAAGCTGTGTTTTGGTATATTTCACTTGTGATTGCATGATTATAAATATTTTTAGTAATATTTTTGAATTTGGCGCCCTGCAATTCAGCGGTTGTTTAGGGAAATGATCCCGTTAAAGTGATCTGTGCGCAGAGAGGTTAATAACAGTCATCACATTAATGAAATTCACGTCACGACAATGCCTAGTCTCCCTTATGGCTCAGCTCAGGTGCCTATATAGTACACACACACACACACGCCACACCATACATGTATCGAACCGTTCAGTACGGGGACCTCGGTTCGGTCCGCACTGTGAGGCCGAATGAAAGCATAAGAAAAAATGTGAAACACTGGACCTATTCTATTCCTACACTGTTGTATGCCTCCTGAGTAAATCTGTGCTGAAAAAACATTAATCTATTCTGTTAACTAGAACTTATGCGCACGTTGTAATCAAAATGTAAATCTTAAATTGCCACATTTAAAAACTGTCCTTCTGTGAAGCGCAGTCAGGAACTAGTTCAGTACGATGGCAAGGTCGATAAACCAGGAGGATTCGCCATCATCGTTTAAATCTCCAGTTTAAAAAAAATCTTTGACCCTTCTGTTGTTTTCAATGAAATTCAAATCAGCATTGAAAAAAGGAGCAAGTTTAAGTTTGTTCCACCTAAATGAGTCTGACCACAAGTTAGAGATCACAATCATGGCACACCAAATGTGTTTCATGGATCGTGGGAGAAGAGTAGGAATAGGCTTTTTTAGGCTACGTCTTCAAATGGTGCAACTGCTGTCGGCATCCAAAGTTTATCCAACTTGAATAAATGCTTGGAGGTAAGGACAACTGCAGTGGTGTAGTCTACGGCGATACGGCTATCACTTATTATTGATATCTACAAAGCGCATTGATGTGAATCACACTGCTGCTCTCATTTAGCTATTTGCGCCTTACAGATTGTGGATGGCTGTTCACAAATCTAAAATTGTATTTGAACCCAATAATGGTTCAATTCAAGAAGTTTAAGCTGCCTAGCAATCATTGTTTTTGAAACCAGTGGACAGCCAGTGGAAAAAAGTGTTCTTGCAACAGCTGCATAGTGCGGAGCCAAGACTACAAAATAAAAAAGTGGGGCTTATTGCTCAATCTAATTCACTGATTAAAAAAATCCACAGGCCTAATGGACACATGCTCAAACTTGCACACTTTTGATTGACCCTTTGTCTATTTTTGGACTTACACACAGGTTTTTATTTTTTACATCACAACTATGAAATAACACATAAGGAATCATGTAGTAACCAAAAAATATGTTAAACAAATCTTAAAATAGTCAACCTTTGCCTTGATGACAGCTTTGCACACTCTTGGAATTCTCTCAACCAGCTTCACAAGGAATGCTTTTCCAACAATTTTGAAGGAGTACCCACATATGCAGAGCACTTGCTGGCTGCTTTTCCTTCACTCTGCGGTCTAACTCATCCACAAACCATCTCAATTTGGTTGAGGTCGGGGATTGTGGAGGCCAGGTCATCCGATGCAGCACTCCATCACTCTCCTTCTTGGTAAAATAGCTCTTACACAGTCTGGAGATGTGTTGGGCCACTGTCCTGTTGAAAAACAAATGATAGTGGGACTAAGCCCAAACCAGATGGGATGGCTTATCGCTGCAGAATGCTATGGTAGCCAAGCTGGTTAAGTGTACCTTGAATACTAAATAAATCACTGACAGTGTCACCAGAAAAGCACCCCCACACCATAACACCTCCTCCTCCATGCTCTACGATGGGAAATACACATGCGGAGATCACCAGCACCACGTCTCACAAAGACACAGCAGTTGGAACCTAAAATCTCAAATTTGGACTCAAGACCAAAGGAAAAATGTCCACAGGTCTAATGTCCATTACTCATGTTTCTTGGCCCAAGCAAGTTTCTTCTTATTGGTGTCCTTTAGTAGTGGTTTCTTTGCAGCAATTCGACCATGAAGGCCTGATTCACAGTCTCCATTGAACAGCTGATGTTGAGATGTGTCTGTTACTTGAACTCTGTGAAGCATTTATTTGGGCTGCAATTTCTGAGGCTGGTAACTCTAATGAACTGATCCTCTGCAAAATAGGTAACCCTGGGTCTTCCATTCCTGTGGCAGTCCTCATGAGAGCCAGTTTCATCATAGCACTTGATGGTTTTAGCAACTGCACTTGAAGAAACTTTAAAAGTTATTGAAATGTTCCACATTGACAGACCTTCATGTCTTAAAGTAATGATGGACTGTCAATTCTCTTTGCTTATTTGAGCTGTTCTTGCCATAATATGGACTTGGTATTTTACCAAATAGGGCTATCTTCTATATACCCACCTACCTTGTCACAACACAACTGATTGACTCAAACAAATTAAGAAATAAATTCCACAAATTAACAAGGCACACCTGTTAATTGAAATGCATTCCAGGTGACTACCTCATGAAGCTAGTTGAGAGAATGCCAAGAGCATGCAAAGCTGTCATTAAGGCAAAGGGTGGCTACTTTGAAGAATCTGAAATATATTTTGATTTATTTAACACTTTTTTAGTTACTACATGATTCCATGTGTGTTATTTCATAGTTTTGATGTCTTCACTATTATTCTACAATGTAGAAAATAGTAAAAACAAAGAAAAACCCTTGAATGAGTAGGTGTTCTAAAACTTTTGACCGGTAGAGAGAGAGAGTGTGTGAGTGAATGAGTAAATATATATCCATTGATTCTTGAGGAATATAACTTATGCCTCATGAGCTTAGTTCAACTGTCACACTCAATGAGAACCCAAAATATAAGCTTGTTTTACACCAATGTTTGTAAACATTGTACATGTAAAAAAAAAAAAAAAAAAACACTGTATAACCTCATAACATGATTAAAACAACTATTTGTATATCATGGAGGGTCAGTCCTTGCATCCATAGCTCTGTCTATTAATCTAAGAGTGGTTACATTTCTCCAGGCCTATCCCTCAGCTTTTTACCAAAAGAGGCGGGGCGACCATTTTGTTATTGTTTCACCTGTGGATTTACCCTTTAAAACAGCTGCATATTATCAAGATATCAAAGTGTCACCAACAAAAAGGTAAACAATAGGCCTACAGCAAATGCACTTTTCAGTAGTGCTCAAAGCATGCCATTCCATGAGCGCAGCATTTATTTTTCAACTCAAATCAATGAGCCCAATCAGTCCACCATGACAACAAATAAACAACAAAGTACGACTGGCTAATAAGTCCTTAGTTTTGGGGTCATGCTCAGGTAAAACAATTTGGCTAATCTATACTTCCATATTTATTCATTTATTGGAATGACTGGAATTCTGATATATTTACATTAAAAACCAAAGTCTCATTTAATCATATTGTTATATGTAGTAGAACGCAATGGGTTAGAAGCCTACATAACCAACCCATTAAGTAAAACGTAACATCCATATGGCCAGCTATGTAAACTTTAACATTGATTTATCCTGCAACATACATTTGTCTTCTAATGCCTCTTAAGGGGAAAGTAATCTACAAGTAACGGAATGTAATCAGATTACGTTTTTGAGTTAGGGTAATCCAAAAGTTACATTACTGATTACATTTAGAAAGAAACCTACCCAACCCTGCTAATGACGACAACTTTATTTCTCAACTCCTAATACTGAGCCAATTACACTCACTGGAGTACCTAGCATAGGCTTTGAAAACGCACACAATAATAGCCTACCAGTGCAGCAAGTGCCACTGACTGAGACAATCTTTCTTGACTTGAATATTAATTTTCACGAACACAGGGCTAACCAACTAAACAGCTGCTCTTAGCAAAAAAATGAGTTAACAGCCTATTAGCTAGAAAGGTAAGCGTTTACACTTGCTCCAATTATGCGGGAAATCAATCTACCAAATCTATTAATCTTAACATGTTGATTACTTCTCCTTTCCATTATCATTCACCTGTCAACAAGACAAGAGGTGAACAGTTGTGTGTGGGGTGGTCCCTGGTTGTCTGCGAGGGGGTCCCTGGCAAATAAAAGGTTGAAGACCCCTGTTCTCGCTAGCTAAATATGAAGGGTCGCAGTGGTGCAACCTGTTGGCTGCGACTGGGAATTGCATCAAGTTAAACAGGAGAAAGTGATTATCACATKATATAAACTAAAGTATGTACATGAAGCTTGTATGCTTAATGTGGCTAATAAAATCACCAATGGGCTCGGGGATTGACATGGCGATATAATGCTCTACTGAGTCGCCTAATTTTTACACTGACAAGGGCGTCGAACTAAAGAAGAGAGCACAGGGGTCACACTACCTTATAGCTGAATCATTGCACAATAAAATATCTACTAACGTTATGAGGTAACGTTGCGGGATGTATGGCTGTAACATACGTAACTACCTAGATCATGCAAGATAGCTACCAAATACAGTAAACAAGATGCAATCAAATTACACATTCGACGACATGTTACCTTAGTCAGAAATGGGAGTTTTCCAAACTAGATCATATCCATTCAGTTCGACTTTGCTGGAATTCTGAGCTCTATGGCTTCTAATCCGTCTTCACAGGAAATATTCCTCGTGTAACGCTGAATGGTTTGCTGCATCCCCGTTGAAAAAGTATTGATGTAGCTAGTTCGTGCGCTGTTATTCCCTTGCTCACGTGACGTAGCTATCTACAGTTTATATCTGGGGCTGGAAAACGTTTAAAAAGAAGCTAACAGGATGCAGTCAAGTTAGCTATTTTTGCTAGCAATCTACTTAACTCAGGCAGTAAGCAAAAACTAACATGAATTCGTTAGCTATAAATTCTAAATGGACAGCAGAATTGACATAACCAGCACTCTATGATGCAGTACAGTAGAATAGAATAGAATAATCATTGACATTACATAATATCCAAGCTAGCTGGCGAGCTACCGTTAACGTTACAGTAGTTACAGATTAAAACATTAGCTGGTGCTGCACATTAGCAAATTGAGGGCGGCTAGTTTGACACTTCACGGTAAACGCCCCTCTAAAGACAAACGGGACTACCGTTATACTCTAAAAAGCTGTCAAAAACACGGCTGCACACGTCGGCTGGCCTCTCAAGCCAATGTAGAAATAACGTATCCAGTAAACAAGCTAACTTGCAAATAGAAAAACACTTTTAAAGTGTATTCGATTACTTGTAACGTTGCCTCTCATCAAGTTACGCCAAACTCGTCCATGCAACGTTAGCTAATTTCGCTAGCTATAACCAATGGTAGCGACGTTAGCTAGCTTACGTTGGGTAGCTAGCTACTACCTTTCAAAGCGTGGACTTTGTTAACGTTTGTCAATAATGACTAGTTATAACACATGATTGAGTTAAAACATATGATGTTACTTACGAATGACAACACATTGCTAGCCAATAAGTACGAAAACAGAGTCCTAGCTAGCTATAGCCAAACGGAGCGCGTGCCACTCAACTTCCAARGCAAAGAAACTTTGTAGACGACGTCCTTGAGGCGCGCTCCAGGTGACACTGCAGTATGTGACGCTAGCTAGCTATTCTAAACACAAACTAACAACGTTATATAGAGACATTTAAGTTCGGCACAATTGTGTAAACTTCAAAAGCACGGCAAACTGTGACTAACACGAATCATTTCAATGGCGCAACACAGTCCGTATAAAATGTACATAGGGGCGAAGGGACCTATGTGAGCAAGCCACAAAAAGGATTAGTCACAATAGTGGCGTTTGCGGTTCGCCTTCAAAATAAAAGGTCCTTCTTTGAACGTGACGCAAGCGGATAAAAATAGTGTAATCACGCCATATTTTGACTAAATAATGCTAAACAAGGTTGGAATATAGAAATTCAACAAAAAGCAATAATTTGTTAATTTGGTTAAAAAAAATAGAAATCTGTTTAACTCAAACTGTGAATGTATAAGACTTCAGAATTGTATTGGGGGCAAACTTATATTTTACTGTACAGCCTTACCTATGGTTTGTGGATCCATGCAATGGGGTATCAGTCTACTTAGAGTCCCACTATAAGCCATTAGAATGAGCCCATCCTCCTATAGCTCCTCCCACCCACCTCCTCTAATCAATAGGTAAGGCTATAGAGTGCTATATGAATATTCAATATGCACAACAGGCTGACTGGGAAGGTGATTTCCCACAGTCAAAGTCCTGCAATAGCTACAACGCTAATATGTGTGTAAACTATTCAGAGTTGTGTTCTGCGGGTGTCACTGAGTAGACGTATACCCCATTGCCTGGATCCACAAACCATAGGTAAGGCTGTACAGTAAAATGTAAGTATGCCCCCAATGCAATTCTGAAGTCTAATACATTCACAGTGTGATTAACTGATTTTTTTGTCCAAATGTACTAATTATTGTATTTGTGGAATGTATATAACATTCCAGCATTGTTTAATATTATCTAGTCTAAATATGATATGATTCCACTATTTGTATCGTTTGCGTCAATTTCAATTAGGGACTTTTCTTTTGAAGACAACGCGCGATTCCGCTATTGCGCTTAATTGTTATTGTGGCTAGCTTCACATAGGTGGCGAAGGGCACGGTCACAGCCAAAAACGCTATGGAAATTAACAAAACCTATGCCAGCTGGATCAGACCTATGCCAGCTGGATCTGGAGCGCTGTTTTTCTTTTTCTCCGCTCTCTGAAAGAGTAACTACATCAGTGGTGACCCATCATTCAGGGCAGGTGGAGCAGAGTCTGTTGTTTTGCATGTTATTTTGGCGTTAATGTGTCACATATCCGTTTGCAAACAATGTAAAAAAAACATACATAACTGAGTTAATAAAGCTGTATATAAACATCACCTCTTTTTTGCTTTCTTTAGTAAGTCAGCTCCAAAATGCAGGTGTTCAGCCTAGATCAGTGCTTTCTGTGGTGGTGGGGCAGCCAGCTGGAAAATATGGAGCATAGAGGTTGGTAATATTGTTCTTTAGTTGCGCTGTGATTGGCTCAGTGTTCTGTCACACATGGGGACACTACTTTTTTACATTTAATTTGACCTTTATTTACCTAGGCAAGTCAGTTAAGAACAAATTCTTATTTACAATGATGGCCTACCAAAAGGCAAAGGGCCTCCTGCGGAGACGGGGCCTGGGATTAAAATAAATACAATATAAAATTTAGTAAAAGACACACATCACAACAAGAGAGACAACACAACACTACATAAAAAGAGACCTAAGACAACAACATAGCAAGGCTGCGACACATGACAACACAGCATGGTAGCAACACAATATGGTAGCAGCATAAAACATGGTACAAACATTATTGGCCACAGACAACAGCACAAAGGTCAAGAAGGTAGAGACAGCAATACATCACGCAAAGCAGCCACAACTGTCAGTAAGTGTCCATGACTGAGTCTTTGAATGAAGAGCTTGAGATAAAACTGTCCAGTTTGAGTGTTTGTTGCAGCTCGTTCCAGTTGATAGTGGTAGAGAACTGAAAAGAGGAGCGACCCAGGGATGTGTGTGCTTTGGGGACCTTTAACAGAATGTGACTGGCAAAACGGGTGTTGTATGTGGAGGATGAGGGCTGCAGTAGATATCTCAGATAGGGGGGAGTGAGGCTTAAGAGGGTTTTATAAATAAGCATCAACCAGTGTGTCTTGCGACGGACGGGTATACAGAGATGACCAGTTTACAGAGGAGTATAGAGTGCAGTGATGTGTCCTATAAGGAGCATTGGCGGCAAATCGAGCGGCTAGAACATCTAGCCGCTCGAGAGCACCCTTACCTGCCAATCTATAAATTATATCTCCATAATCTAGCATGAGTAGGATGGTCATATGAATCCGGGTTAGTTTGGCAGGTGGGGTGAAAGAGGAGGGATTACAATAGAGCAAACTAAGTCTAGATTTAACTTTAGCCTGCAGCTTTGATATGTGCTGAGAGAAGGACAGTGCACTGTCTAGACATACTCCCATGGAATTGTATGAGGTGACTAACTTCAAGCTCTAAGGTAGTAATAACACCTGTGGGAGGATGGGCATTCTTCTTACCAAACCACATGACCTTTGTTATTGAGGTGTTCAGAACAAGTTTGAGATCAAATTCAATCAAATGTATTTATAAAGCCCTTCTTACACCACCTGATGTCACAAAGTGCATACAGAAACCCAGCCTAAAACCCCAAACAGCAAGCAATGCAGGTGTAGAAGCACGGTGGCTAGGAAAAACTCCCTGGAAAGGCCGGAACCTAGGAAGAAACCTAGAGAGGAACCAGGCTACGAGGGGTGGCCAGTCCTCTTATGGCTGTGCTGGGTGGAGATTATAACAGAACATGGCCAAGATGTTCAAATGTTCATAGATGACCATCCATAGCCACAGGCAGAACAGTTGAAACTGGAGCTATAGGGGAAGGTCCGGGTGGGCATCTACCCTCGGTGGCGGCTCCGGTGCGGGACGCAGACCCCGCTCGTGGCGCCGCCAACTTGTGGCGCCTCTGGTGCGGAGATCGTCGCCGGAGACTCCGGACCGCAGACCGTTGCGGGAGACTCCGGACCGCAGACCGTCGCGGGAGACTCCGGGCCATGGATCGTCAATGGAGGCTTCGTGCGTGGAGCAGGCACAGGACGTACCAGGCTGGAGACACGCACTGGAGAACGGGTGCATGGAGCTGGCACAGGATATACCAGGCTGGAGACACGTACTGGAGGCCGGGTGCATGGAGCTGGCATAACCCGTCCTGGCTGGATGCTCACTTTAGCCCGGCAAGTGCGGGGCGCTGGAACAGGACGCACTGGGCTGTGAAGGCGCACTGGAGACACGGTGCATAGAACCGGCACACATTGTAGCGGAACGGTAACACACACCTCAGGGTGAGTGCGTGGAGGAGACACAGGACGCACCGGACTGAGGAGGCACACTGGAGGCCAGATGCGTGAAACTGGTGCATATGACACCGAACTGGTGTCACGATCCTCAGCACGCCCGCTCTGCAGCGCTCTCAACGCCAACACCTCTCTCCGGAATCTTTCATCGAGTTCCTCACTCGACTCCCTGACTGGCTCTGGTTCACCCTTCGGCTCCGCCGATCACTCCGTGTGCTGCCACGGGCTTCCGTCGTGGTTGCGAACCCTGGAGTCGTSGTTGATCCTCCTTCGCGGCCTCCGCCTGCTTCCATGGCAGGGTCTTGTCCCCTGCCATAATCTCTTCCCATGTCCATGATGTCCTCCACTCCCTTTTTTCCCGGCCCAGGATCCCTGCTCCTCCTGGCCACGCTGCTTGGTCCTTTGGTGGTGGGATCTTCTGTCACACTCGTTGATGGAATGATCGGACCAAGGTGCAGCGTGGTAGGCGTACATCTTTCTTTTATTTAAATGACTTGCTGCTACACAGCAACTAAACAAAATCAAGATCCCACAAACTAAAAGGTGGAAAAAAGGCTGCCTAAGTATGATCCCCAATCACTGCCTCTGATTGGGAACCATACCAAACAAAGAAATAGGAAAACTAGATTGCCCACCCTAGTCACACCCTGACCTAACCAAAATAGAGAATTAAAAGGATCTCTAAGGTCACYGCGTGACACCTACTGCCTGAGCTATGTTGTTGATGTAAAATGATAAGAGCGTGGGGCCTAGGATCGAGCCTTGGGGTACACCCTTGGTGACAGGCAGTGGCTGAGACAGCAGATTTTCTGACTTTATACACTGCACTCTTTGAGTGAGGTAGTTAGCAAACCAGGCCAAAGTCCCCTRAGAGACACCAATACTCCTTAGCCGGCCCACAAGAATGGAACGGTCTACCGTATAAAAAGCTTTGGCCAAGTCAATAAAAATAGCAGCAAAATATTGCTTAGTATCAAGGGCAATGGTGACATCATTGAGGACCTTTAAGATTGCAGTGACACATCCATAACCTGAGCGGAAACCAGATTGCAGAAACCTGAGAGAATACTATAGACATCAAGAAAGCCAGTGAGTTGATTATTGACAAGTTTTTCCAACACTTTTGATAAACAAGTGTCATGACGTTGGCCTGGGGGTAGGTTTATGACAGTCATAAATACCTCTTTCCCCCCTCCCCCGCTCCTCTTCCCTACTCTACTGATGTGACATTAGAAAGCCCCTTTGGTTAACATAGAGATTCTGGGAACATCAGAAGTTGGGGGGAAATTAACTATATTCTGGTAATCCGACCAACTGAACATATGCGGTGGTACTTAAGGTATATTATGTCAGTTCGGTTGCCCTCTGACACATTCTCATCAATGATAGAATGACATAAACTCTACTGTGGAAAGTCTAAACATCAGAGGTATCGGATTCACATGGAATTGTTGTTTAATTCAAATGTTTGAATGTGAAATTATTTGTGAAGAGATTAAATGTAATTTTAGCTTCCAAATGAGAGATTTGGGTTTTCATAAGTTTGGGCCTCTGCTCAACCAGTGGCCCGCCCCTGTGAAGAGACATGGGTTACAAACTTTTCAGACACACCCCTCTCCCTCCACCTATATAAGCCATTGACAAAAATATAACTTCCTGTTCCGAGGATATGAGGGTGACGATCTCATGTCAGAATGGTTCAGGTAATAACTACAGAACTAAGCCAACATCAGCATGAGCTTTGGTTGTGAATGGTATGAACTTTGAACTCGTATTCACTACAGCAGTGATACCTCCTAGCCGTTGAGTTAGCAACAGCTGCTACAAACGCAGGTTAGGAAGGACAGTCAGAGTATCCCGTCTACTACACAACGACGTTACTACAACGTATCCAGTGACCACCAGAGACATTCTTCAAAGGACAGAGGACTCGGTTTGGCAACACGGTCTTCCATCTACCACCAACCTACTGAAGCGCAGCTCAGAGTAAATATTTATTGCATTTTCCTTTTCCAAATGGGCGGTAATTTAGAATGCATAAGATACTGTATTTACGATAGCACAGCTTCGCCTCTGTTCCAGTCTCCCGCTCTTTCACTAAAACCCAGCCCCCTTTCCTTTGTGTAACAAGCTGTCATATCTGTTCCGCCCGCTAGGGACGTTTTCCTTTATGACGGCAATTTGTAATCAAGTTATGATTTAATTGTGTATGTGTGATTCTGTGTGATTAGTTAGGTATTTAGTAAATAAATAAACCCAATTTTGTATTGCTGATTCAACTTGTTAGCCAGGATTCTTGCAGATAACCAAGAATTTACAACTTTCAGAATATGAGACTGAAGTAAGATGACGATTGATGTTGACTGTTATTGATGTAAAATATTGCTAAATCTTTAAGAGTTTATTCGGAAGATAACAGCTCTATAAATATTATTTTGTGGTGCCTGACTCTCTAGGTAATTACATGTACCCGATTAGCTCAATCAGGCGATATTAATTACGGAGAAAGTATTTTATAGAATAGCATGTCATAGCAATTAATCCGGCATAGCCAAAGACACGACACAAGGCAAAATAGACCTATAACAGTTAGGATCAGCTTGATCTCCCCCTTAAATAAAGGACGAACTGTGGCTGCCTTCCAAGTAATGGGAACCTCCCCAGAAAGGAGAGACAGGTTAAAAATGTTGGAGATAGGCTTGGCGATGACAGGGGCAGCAACCTTAAAGAAGAAAGGGTCTAAACCATCTGATCCAGATGTTTTTTTGGGGTCAAGTTTAAGGATCCCCTTTAGCACCTCAGACTCAGTGACTGCCTGCAGGGAGAAACTTTGTAGCGGGGCAGGGGGAAAAGATGGAGAAGCATCGGGGATAGTCGCATTAGAAGGGGTGGGAGATGAGGAAATGTTGGACGGGTAAGGAGTCATGGCTGAGTCAAATAGGAATCCTGACTTAATGAAGTCGTGATTGAAGAGCTCAGCCATGTGCTTCTTGTCAGTAACAACCACATCATCAACATTAAGGGATATGGGCATCTGTGAGGAGAAGGGTTTATTCTCCAGGACTTTAATTGTTTACCATAACTTCTTGGGGTTAGACCTACAGAGAGATAACTGCTCCTTAAAGAACTTTGGCCTTCCGCCTGAACGATAGCCAGTCAGCCTGAGTATGCGTGTGCCGAGCCTTTCGCCAAATGCAATTCTTTAGGTGAGTGCTACACCGCAAATTCTACAGGTAGAGCTTAAATTCAAGTGCTGCCATAGAGGTACATTAGAAGTGCCCATCCAAGAAGGCCACAGATAAAATGTCAAATCATGTTATATCTACCTTATCCTTGATTGGACAGATCATGTCAATGTCATACTTTCAAAATCTTAGCTAGCAAGCAGTCATCATGAATCAAGTCAACAATCTACTGGAAAATCCTTTTCAACCCTTGTCATACGAAGATGAATTATAGATGAAACGTATTGGTGCTTATCGGCCATTGGACATAAACGTTACACAAGTTGAAAATCGCAAATTCAACAATGGGTGGTTTGGAAGGAATCAGTGGCTAACTGCAAGCAATCACTAACCTGCTATTCAGTGGAGTGGGTGTGTGGTCCAAGTCTGTGTTGAAGGGTCTCTTTTCCAAGCTTAAAAGGATAAATATTCACATGCAATACCATGGGCCAGAAAATATTCAATACATTGGCCATGCTGTCAATCAAGACTGAAAATACATTCTGAATGGTCATCCAACTTGGAATTCCAAGTCGGGAACTCAGGCCTCTTTCTGAAGATCACTGACGTCATGATTCAACGTTGTTTTTTTTCCAGAGTTCCAAGTTGTCTTGAAAGCACCATAAATCCGTAGAATGCCAGACTTTGATGGCAAAGTTTGATGATGAAATTTTCACACAAGAAAGTCCGCTGCGCCACCTTGTTCAAGTGAGCACAGCACAACAAGTTGACTCCAAAAATGTATTGAATGCTGCTGCATAAATGTTGTAATATGCCAGGGAGATATGTATACTGTAGCTAATGAAGTAATTTTAAGTGTATGTCATGTAGTAAGCTGTTAGTAGCCCATGTACGTCACCCTAATAAGTTGGTCCCTTTTCCCCTCATAACTTAGCCTACTGTTCTGACTTGGTGGTGCACATGTAGCCTTTAGCCTGTTTTAGAGAAATGTAATCATCAAATATTGTAAGTGCTTTCGTTGTCTGCTTATATACCCCCTTTATTTATCCTATCGTTCTGACTTGGTGTACAGGGACAATACTGTAAGAATGACCAATGTTCTGAATTCTGTCGCTGTACATTTCAAAAGTGCTCAACAAATAGTTATATTGACTACATTCGTCCTAGCTCGCTCATTAGCTCATTAATGTCTTAATCAAAATTACGGATTGCCTCTTATCCACTCGTCGTCCCCTTATGCCATAGTTTGTACATCTCAATTGTCAGTAGAAACCACATTTGTTTAAGCAAGTCAACCATATCAGCTATATTTTTTAAAAGGCAGTAAATGATCTGGCTGAATGAACTGTTTCYCTGCCAGACAAGGCTCCGCTGACTGCCAGGTGTAGCAGTGGTAAGGATTCACTCCATGGTGGTGAAAAGAAAGCTCTGCTATTGGGACAGCTTTATGTAGGCCCTAACAATTTGTGGGCAACGTTTGTCACGGTTATAGTGAAATTAATGTATTGTTTTTTTTGCCCCACCAAGATTTACATGCTAAAATCGCCAATGATCTACATATCTGGAAAAATAATTATCGGATTCGATGAAATGCAATAGTCYCTAAACGTGAGACTTTGAACTGCTAGTAAAGAAGAGACTCTGGCTAAGAACTGACATACGCAGAGAGAGGCTAATAACCAATGTTATTCACACTTAAGTGAAAATCAGGCATCTTCACTGTTACAAAGTAACAATACATGTTTGTCTGACATTAATAACAATTCAACCTGTTAGCAGGACCTGTCTAGATTAACGTAATACTATAAAAGAACAGTACAATTAACTGTAAATATACAGTAAGATGCATGAGAGAGAGAGCTTGATAGGCAGATGTTTGTATGTGCCACAATAACACCTTATTAAAAGGCCTTCATGCAATGGCAATAGTAACAATATGTTACTGCATTTATAAAGTGCTCATACATGGTACTCACATTCAGTGCACGAAACCTTAACCGTTTGTAATTTTGAGACCTTGTGGATGATGAATCTTGGAAATMAATTGACACATTTCTGGATCTAGTCTGAGGTTTTGACTTCATTAATAACACCGCAGTCATTTATTAGGCCAACTGTAGGTGGAATTGTGTAACCATAAAGACCTGAGGTCAACAGTTTTGGAAAGCTGTGCTGTGACCTCGCAATAACCAAAATGATTCATACTAAAATATGTTTATCATAATAAACTACTTGTAATTTCCCCACAACACAAACTAAAAAGGATGCATGAGGTCACAAAGAGGTCCAGGACCAAACATGACCTGGCTGCATCATTCTGGACACACACATTCAGGATACATCTATATACCAAGGTGGTCTGTTACAAAGTATGAGGTTCTACAGCTGTTTGAGTGAAGTGAGGTGGGTGGTGCACCAGGGAGGTGGGTTTAGGGTCTAGGACAGAGGAGACAAGGCAAATACAGGGTTCCATGTAAACCAGTTGATTAGGGCTGACGGGTGTGTCATTGGCATGCGGATGGCTCATTAACAGGGAGCAATGGCTTGAGAGAGGCAGGAGAATGCACACATCCCCCTGGGGCCACAGGGAGAGAAGAAGATTTTTTATTTTATTTTAATCACACTGTTCTAAACAGATAGGGAACACTCCGCTTAATGTCCAGCCAGAATAGGCCCTCCCACTATTGAATAAACAGTGAAGTTAGTTGCACCATTGGGGACAACGTGTCATCAATTGATGTTACGGATATTGTAGTTTCAAAGAAGATAATATACATATATATATAAAGAAGAGACTCTGGCTAAGAACTGACATGCGCAGAGAGAGGCTAATAACCAATGTTATTCACACTTAAGTGAAAATCAGGCATCTTCACTGTTACAAAGTAACAATACATATACATATAGTATACAGTAGCAAATTGTTGCATCATGTATCGATCTCCATGTTTATTATGTATGAAAACAAGATGAAATCAGTGAAAAATCTGAACTGCTCTGGCGAATCTGCTCCTTGACCCAAACCTAAATGCTGCTTGTTCACATTTGTAACCTTCCTTGCAACAACAGCAGGACCAAGACATCTGCTTAAGAAGGAGGGCGTTCCCCTTTTTAAAGAATGTCAAGAACTCCACTGACCCAAATAATCAAGCCGCTGGCATGAGCAGTGGCTATGCAGTGTGGATCTCAGAGTTGCTATTTATACAGCATGATTTATGTCACTTCAACTAAATCAGCCTCTTTCTTCCCTGTTCTCTGATTAAGGAATTTCGGTGGAGAAATATGCAGGTATGGAGGAGCTCAGCTTGAAGGGTTCCCTCCTTATCTTGCGAAATTAATACTCATTGACACTTTCTTTTTATTAGGGAATGTGCATAATAGAACGAATGTGCTGCTCATGCATGCTCTTACGAAAAGTGATTTGCAGCCTTGAGGGTGTTTACTTTTTTGTAAAAAGTGAATCATGTCGAGTCAGTATCCTCATTTCCTGGCACATGCACTAAGCCACAACCATGGCGTAGGAGCACATGCTCACATTAACTGCCCAATTGCTAGGATCTTTCCATGACATTCACTGACCAGGTGAAATCTATGATCCCTTATTGATGTCACTTGCTAAATCCACTTCAAATCAGTGTCAATGAAGGGGAGGAGACAGGTTAAAGAAGGATTTTTAAGCCTTGAGACAGAGACATGGATTGTGTATGTGTGCCATTCAGAGGGTGAATGGGCAAGACAAAATATGTAAGTGCCTTTGAACAGTGTATGGCAGTAGGTACCAGGCACATCGGTTTGTGTCAAGAACTGCAAACCTGCTGGGTTTTTCACACTCAGTTTCCTGTGTGTGTCAAGAATGGTCCTCCACCCAAAGGACATCCAGCCAACTTGACAACTGTGAGAAGCATTGGAGTCAACATGGGCCAGCACCCCTGTGGAATGCTTTCAACACCTTGTAGAGTCAGTCTATGGCCCCATAAATTGAGGCTGTTCTGACATGAGGGTGAAACTCAATATTACGAAGGTGTTCGGTATACTCAGTAAAGCAAAGTTCAAATAGGAATACAATGTCAGATATTGTTTATTTATACAATAGATTAATGTGTTATTACTGTGCTTCATAATTTTTTCTGATTGTGGATATAATGTTTAAGATCTGACGTTGTTTTAAAAGGTACAAATGATTTTCCCTAATTAGCAATTGGAGCTCAACATAAGCAATGAGAAAGAGAGAATGGTCAAAAGAGGCTTATTTTCAACGGGAGTTTTTTTGCGAAACAAAAATACTAATTTCCCCCTTTGGGGATCAGTGGCGAATTGTCTCTTGGCATGGTTCTTCCGGTGGAGTTGACATATGTTTTTGTTCAGCTGTGTCACAGTGGGTAGGAAAGTGTGGGGGCATAATACCTTTTTTTCTGACGTTAGGAGAGCACAGGTTGTTTAGGTGTTAGTGTAGAGAAGGATTCCAGGGTGGGAGGCAGAGAGTGGAAGTACGGAGCTCAGTCCAGTAGCTATGCGTGGGTAAAAATCACCAGGGAAACCAATCCCCCAAAAATTAAATACTTGCGTTTATGTCACGTCTACTCCCGCTTCGGCGTTGGACATCGCCGGTTTACTAACCACTGGCCCTGGCAATCATCATTACGCACGCCTGGCAACATCGTTTCGCGCACCTGCGCCTCATTATGAGGCACACCTGTACTCCATCACGTCACTGATTACCTACCCCATATCTGTCACTCCCTTAGATCCGTTCCCAAGGCAGTATTGGTTATGTGTTTCATGTCCAGAAGCTACTCTTGTTTTGTTTCGTTCCATGTTTATTGTACTATTAAATTCATCACATGCTTTCCCGACTCTCAGTGTCTCGGTTACAGTTTGCTCTATAACCTGTTAGTTCATATGCCTTGACACCGTAATATATAGGCCTAAGGCCGAGACAATGAGAAGACAGTGGCATAATAAATTCAACCACACATTTGTTTCATTACAAAACTGGAGAGGAACATCTGTCCGGTATGGTCTAATCACATGACCTACAGCAAATGACCTATTTTTTGGGTCGGCACAAAACTACCTTCATACTTTTATTCCTTTTTTAAAACCGGTACCAGTTACCTTCAGATGAGTTCTGAGACACTTGTGGGGGTTGTAGAGCAAAACAGAGAACACCATCGTGTTCCTCTTTCCACAGTGGTGTCACATTYGTTTGTAGCCCAGACGGTACTGACTTCAGATGCAGTGGATTGAGACCAGTGGAGGCTGGTGGGAGGAGCTATAGGAGGACAGGCTCATTGTAACGGCTGGGATGGAAGGAATGGAACGGAGTCAAACGTGGTTTCCATATGTTTGATGTGTTTGATACTGTTGCATTTATTCCATTCCAGCCATTACAATGAGCCCGTCCTCCTCCCACCAGCCTCCACTGATTGAGACACATCCAATGCAAAAAAAAAGATTTTTTTATTATGTTATTTAGATTGACACGTTGTGTTAATGGACTCTAGGGAGTTTTAACGTGCATGTGCACATGCACTCATTTTCGAATCAGAAAAGCAGACAGGGTGGGTCTTGTGATGCTACTTTTTAGGCCAGAAAACYTGTCTACGGTGGACTCCCTCCCATTTTGGATGAATACCCGGTAAAATATGTTGTATTGCCTGGTGAAATACAGTACAACATTTACAGTTGCCTGGATTTGTGGTGGGGTAATTTTATTTTCCTGCAGATGGCCTGATTCCCTTTTTATTCAAAGAAAAACTGGAACAATATTTACAATATTTATACAGTAATTGGATCCCTGATGGACTGTAATAGAAAGAATATGCTGTTGCTTGGGAGCTTTTGGTTCAAACAAACACAAACCAGGAAAAAGGACCTCTTGTGTTAAGGATTGCTCCAGAAGGCATATAGTGCATTCGGAAAGTATTCAGACCCCTTGAATTTTTCCACATTTTGTTACATTGCATCCTAAAATTAAATAAAAATACATCCTCAGCAATCTCCACACAATACCCTATAATGACAAAGCGAAAACAGTTTTTTAGATATTTTTGCAAAAGTATTCAAAATAAAAAACATGAATACCTTATTTACGTAAGTATTCAGACCCTTTGCTATGAGACTTGAAATTGAGCTCAGGGTGCATCCTGTTTCCATTGATCATCCTTGAGATGTTTCTACAACTTCATTGGAGTCCACCTGTGGTTAATTTATTGATTGGACATGATTTGGAAAGGCACACACCTGTCTATATCAGGTCCCACAGTTGACAGTGCATGTAAGAGCAAAAACCAAGCCATGAGGTCGAAGGAATTGTCCCTAGAACTCCGAGACAGGATTGTGTTGAGGCACATATCTGGGGAAGGGTACCAAAACGTTTCTGCAGCATTGAAGGTCCCCAAGAACACAGTGGCCTTCATCATTCTTAAATGGAAGAAGTTTGGAACACCAAGACTCTTCCTAGAGCTGGCCGCCCGGCCAAACTGAGCAATCGGGGGAGAAGGGCCTTGGTCAGGGAGGTGACCAAGAACCTGATGGTCACTCTGACAGAGCTCTAGAGTTCACCTGTGGAGATGGGAGAACCTTCCAGAAGTACAACCATCTTTGCAGCACTCTACCAATCAGGCCTTTATGGTAGAGTGGCCAGGCGGAAGCCACTACTRAGTAAAAGGCACATGACAGGCCGCTTGAAGATTCTCTGGTTTGATGAAACCAAGATTTAACTATTTGGCCTGAATMCCAAGCATCACGTCTGGAGGAAACCTGGCACTATCCCTACGGTGAAGCATGGTGGTGGCATCATTATGCTGTGGGGATGTTTTTCAGCAGTAGGGACTGAGAAACTAGTCAGGATCGAGGCAAAGATGAACAGATCAAAGTACAGAGAGATCCTTGATGTTAACCTGCTCCAGAGCGCTCAGGACCTCAGACTGGGGTGAAGGTTCACCTTCCAACAGGACAATGACCCTAAGCACAAGGCCAAGACAACGCAGGAGTGGCTTCGGGACAAGTCTCTGAATGTCCTTGAGTGGCCCAGCCAGAGCCCYGACTTGAACCAGATTAAACATCTCTGGAGAGACCTGAAAATAGCTGTGCAGCAACGCTTTCCATCCAACCTGACAGAGCTTGAGAGGATCTGCAGAGAAGAAGGGGAGAAATTCCCCAAATATTGGCGTGACAAGCTTGTAGCGTCATACCCAAGAAGACTCGAGGCTGTAATTACTCCCAAAGGTCATTCAACAAAATTAGCAAACATTTCAAAAAATCTGTTTTGGCTTTGTCATTATGGGGTATTGTGTGTAGATTGATGAGGAAAACAACTTAATCAATTTTAGAATTGATTAACTAGATGCTGAGGGGACTTGCTTTCATTCAGCCTCAAGAGCATTGGTGAGGTCGGGCACTGATGTTGGGCGGTTAGCTCTGGCTCGCAGGCGGCGTTCGATGGGGTTGAGGTCAGGACTCTGTGCAGGCCAGTCATGTTCTTCGACACCAATCTCAACAAACCATTTCTGTATGGACCTCCAGCTATGCTAGGTTGGCGATACCAGTTAGTCTAGTTGTGGGAAGTAGAGGTAAATGCCACCTGTATAAAGATTTGGATCTACCTGTATCAAGCCGACTGTCAAACCCTCACCGTGGCCTGAAGATTTACATCAATATTCCATGGTGTATCGTCACCTGCTTTGCATTGTCTGGCACGAGTCTTTAACCTACATTCCGCTCTTCTTCTGTGAACTTAGGCCACCTGCTGGGGGTGCATTACTGGTGCTATTTACATTTCCTGCACACCAGCAGCTATGTGTCCCACCCGTTCATCAAGAGGAGTCTCTCGTAGTGGCGAATCTCAACGAGCCTATGAAGTCTGGCAACGCAAGATTAGCTGGTAACAGTAACTAAGAAACTAGTGTTGCTGCTGCTGGGACTCTGGTGAGATAGATTCAGACAGAGATTCAGACTCAGAGCATATTTGAATGCAAGATCCGAGATCTTGAACAGAGTCTTTGGTAACACATGGCTCTTATACCTCTATAGAAACAATGAAATTGCTCTAGTAACAATATTGTTGGAATAAGCTGCTGAAATAGACCAGCAGACCTCTTACAAACATTTCAATTAAGGAAGTTATTGTTGCCTACTCTTCCATGACCTGGGTTTCATGACATCACAGTGTAAGGTGTAGCAACATGGAGCTCAGAGCAAACCCCTGAGTCTACCATAGTTTCATACCCTTAAACCCGTAGTGCGATTCAGACTCAGCACCCCTGACTCAACAGTGGGAGGATTTATTGAGCTGATAACTAAATCTGACTCAAATGCCCTTTCAGCCACAAAGCTGAATGTTTAATATGACAGGAACAGCTTGATGCCTGTCACACTCACACCCTTGTGTCAGAAACAACACAGTTGTTTCTCAAGAATACACTGGCCCGGCATTTTTATCCGGCATTGGGAAGAGGGGGAGACAAACCTTAAAGTAAAAGTAAAGTAAAATGTTTTTTTTATTTTTAAACAGTTCGACATAGACTACGCTGCTATTACATAGCCTGAAGTGAACCAAAACAACTATGACCACGTTTGTTTGTTAAAACCTATCTGAAGTGTACAGGGTTGCTGTCTTCAGATGTCTGAAGAATGCCATGAATGCCTTATCCAAACCAGTCACAAGGCGCTCACCTGACTGCTGTCCATTTGACCATGAGACAACAGACAGTTTCCCTCATCACCGGTGTCACGCAGGCTCTATAAGATGTGGTGCCCTTGGGTTCTTTTTCCCTTTTTAAATGAATTKAAAAACAACCCTCCATAAAACAAACTCCTACACAAAATAGTACATATGTGGCTAATCAGACTAGCGWGCTTAGCTAGCAAGTAAGCATTTCACTGTACTGTTTTACACCTACTGTATCCTGTGCATGTGACAATAAAACGTTGAAACTTGAAACTTGCTGCATCGGACACACCTAGCAGCTCGAATGGCAGTGCATGTGAGGTGCACACAGTAAACACAGCACCCAGGTGGGAGCAATGGGGAAACTGAGCTCAACACAACCATGAAGATATGCCCCAGTCATCTGCCCTGGTTCTGGTTGAGTAATTGTTTGTGAGTTCTGTGTCAACCTTATGGGACTTGTAAGCAGTGTAGCACTGTAAATGGAGCGGTCCTTTTCGTTCTAGTGGCACAGCTTTGTAAATGGATAAAACACARAAAACTACCAAAAGTAAATCATACAACTCCCTTCGCATTAACTTGCTAATGAAATCAATATCTACTTACATTTAGCCACCTATATTTAGTGGGTCAGCCAAAAACATACGTAAATAACGTATTCTCCATGTCTGCAAAACAATACCCTAACATTCCTGTTTCTTAAATTAATTAATTTGATTAGTTAGCTGGTGATTACGTTGTTTACGTGTACACTCTTAAAAATAAAGGTGCAAGTTGGAACCAAATAAGGTTCTTGAGAGCGATGCCATAGGGGAATCATTTTAGGGTCTGAAGAACCATAAATGGGATGGTTCTTGGAAGAACCATACAAAAATCCAAAACCAGAACATTTTCGTCCCTCGAGGACCAGAATTGAATAGCCCTGCTGTAGGGMTTTAAGCCTTATTTGCATATTTCCCAGGGTGCCATTCGAGTGAATTGAGTTACCAGTACCACACATGACTGTTCTTGCTAATTATTTAAGACAATGCAATACATTATTTCATAATGCCTTCTTTTGAGAGCCTAGTTTTACCCTAAAACAGTGGCCTGAAACTCATTCTGTAGTTTACAGATCACATGTCACGCCCTGGCCTTAGTTATCTTTGTTTTCTTTATTATTTTAGTTAGGTCAGGGTGTGACATGGGGGAAGTAGGTGTTTTTGTCATGTCTAGGGGTTTTGTATGTTGTATGGGGTTTTGCTAGTCTAGGTGTTTGTATGTCTATGGCTGCCTAGATTGGTTCTCAATTAGAGGCAGCTGTTTATCATTGTCTCTGATTGGGAACCATATTTAGGCAGCCATATTCATTGGGTATGTCGTGGGTGATTGTCTATGTCATTACGTATGTTGCCGTGTCAGTGTTTGTTCGCCACACGGTACTGTTTCGTTCGTTTGTTCACTTCGTTTGTGTTTTTGTATTTTGTAGTGTTCTGTTTGTTGGATTAGCATTAAAATTCATCATCATGAACATTTACCACGCTGCGCCTTGGTCTCTCTTTGGAGGAGAGTGAAATGAGGAGCTGCTGTGTTGGTGCTTGAGGCACAACATCCACCCGACGGAGCGTGTTCGGGATGTGATGTTACCTGAGTCAGCTCTCCATACTCGTCCTGAGGTGCGTGCTAACCGTCTGGTAATGACAGTGCCAGTCCCACGCACCAGGCCTCCTGTGCGCCTCCCTAGTCTTGCACCTCTGTAGCAGCCCCATGTACTAGCTCTCCTGTGGCAGCCCCTCGTACCAGTCCTCCGGTACCGGCGCCACGAATCAGGCCTTCAGTTCCAGCACCCCGCACTCGCCTTGAGGTGCGTGTCCCCAGCCCAGTACCACCAGTGCCAACACCACGCACCAGGCTTCCTGTGCGTCACCAGAGCCCTGTACGCCCTGTTATCCTCCCCGCACTAGCCCTGAGGTGCGTGTTCCCAGCCCGGTACCACCAGTTCCGGCACCACGCACCAGGCTTCCTGTGCGCCTCCAGGGTCCAGTATTCCCTGTTCCTGCTCCCGCACTAGCCTTGAGGTGCGTGTTCCCAGCCCGGTACCACCAGTTCCGGCACACGCACCAGGCCTACTGTGCGCCTCAGCAGGCCAGAGTCTGCCGTCTGCCCAGCGCCGCCTGCGCTGCCCGTCTGCCCAACGCCGCCTGCGCTTCCCGTCTGCCCAGCTCTGTCTGAGCGCCGTCAGTCAGGAGCCGCCAGAGCCGTCCGTCAGTCAGGAGCCGCCAGAGCCGCCCGCCAGTCAGGAGCCGCCAGAGCCGCCCGCCAGTCAGGAGCCGCCAGAGCCGCCGCCAGTCAGGAGCGCCAAGCGCCCGCCAGTAGGACCGCCAGGCCGCCCGCGAGTCAGGAGCCGCAAGCCGCCGCCAGTCAGGAGCCGCCAGAGCCGCCCGCCAGTCAGGAGCCGCCAGAGCCGCCCGCCAGTCAGGAGCCGCCAGAAGCCGCCCGCCAGTCAGGAGCCGCCAGAGCCGCCCGCCAGTCAGGAAGCTGCCAGAGCCGCCCCTCAGTCCGGAGCCGCCCCTCAGTCCGGAGCCGCCCCTCAGTCCGGAGCCGCCCCTCAGTCCGGAGCTGCCACTCAGTCCGGAGCTGCCACTCCGTCCAGTGGCGCCCTCTAGGATGGTCTTCAGCCCGGGACTCGCTGTAAGGGTCCCCGCTCCAGAGGCGCCACCAAAGCGGGTATTGACTATGGTGGAGTGGGGTCCACGTCCTGGTCACAGGACGGGTCACATGTCACGCCCTGGCCTTAGTTATCTTTGTTTTCTTTATTATTTTAGTTAGGTCAGGGTGTGACATGGGGGAAGTAGGTGTTTTTGTCATGTCTAGGGGTTTTGTATGTTTATGGGGTTTTGTCTAGTCTAGGTGTTTGTATGTCTATGGCTGCCTAGATTGGTTCTCAATTAGAGCCATATTCATTGGGTATGTCGTGGGTGATTGTCTATGTCATTACGTATGTTGCCATGTCAGTGTTTGTTCGCCACACGGTACTGTTTCGTTCGTTTGTTCACTTCGTTTGTTGTTTTGTATTTTGTAGTGTTCTGTTTGTTGGATTAGCATTAAAATTCATCATCATGAACACTTACCACGCTGTGCCTTGGTCCTCCTCTCTTTCACCCGAAGACGAGCGTTACATCACATCACTTTGCAAGTCACATTATGCTGACTTGCAAAGTGATGTGTAAGTCCTATTGGAATCCAGCCAGAGTGAGGATATCCAACATTTACAATTTTTATTCACAGGCAAACCACATTCAGATTGACTGCCATTGTTGGGAAGACAAAGATATGAGACTATCTTAACCATCTAAAGTGGAACAACCATTTCAGTAACGGGTGCAACAAGTCCAAGTAACAGACTGGAATAGTTTAGAAAAATGTATGTTATTTATACTTGAGTAACATAAGATGAATTAATCAATCAATGTACACTACTGTTCAAAAGTTTGGGATCTGTCACGTTGTTCATAATAATTATGGTCGGACCAAGGCGCAGCGTACGTAGAGTTCCACATAATTTTAATGAATAAAGTGAAACTTAAGCAAATACAAAACAAATAAAGAATAAACGAACCGTGATGACAACGCAGTGCGAACAGGCAACTAAACATAAACAATWTCCCATAACCCACAGGTGGAAAAAATGCTACTTAAGTATGATCCCCAATTAGAGACAACGATAGCCAGATGCCTCTAATTGGGAATCATACCAACAACAAAAAAACATAGAAAAAACAACCTAGAACCCCACATAGAAAATATAAACTAGACTAACCCTCCTCGTCACGCCCTGATCTACTCTACCATAGAAAATAAAGGCTTTCTATGGTCAGGACGTGACAGGGTCACTTAGAAATGTCCTTGTTTCTGAAAGAAAAACACATGTTTTTGTCCATTAAAATAACATCAAATTGATCAGAAATACCGTGTAGACCTTGTTAATGTTGTAAATGACTATTGTAGCTGGAAACGGCAGATTCTTTAAATGGAATATCTACATAGGCGTACAGAGGCCCATTATCAGCAACCATCACTCCTGTGCTCCAGTTGTGTTAGCTAATCCAAGTTTATCATTTTAAAAGGCGAATTCATCATTAGAAAACCCTTTTGCAATTATGTTAGCACAGCTGAAAACTGTTGTTCTGATTAAAGAAGCAAAAAAACTGGGTATCTGGAGCATCAGCATTTGTGGTTTTGATTACAGATTCAAAATGGCCAGAAACAAATAACTTTCTTCTGAAGCTCGTCAGTCTATTCTTGTTCTGAGAAATTAAGGCTATTCCATGCAAGAAATTGACAAGAAACTGAAGATCTCATACAACGCAGTGAACTACTCCCTTCACAGAACAGTGTAAACTGTCTCTAACCAGAATAGAAAGAGGAGTGGGAGGCCCCGGTGCACAACTGAGCAAGAGGACAAGTACATTAGAATGTCTAGTTTGAGAAACAGACGTCTTACAAGTCCTCAACTGGCAGCTTAATTAAATAGTACCAGCAAAACACTAGTCTCAACATCAACAGTGAAGAGGTGACTCCGGGATGCTAGCCATCTTCAAACAGCAGAAAATACAATATTTTTGTTTGTTGAAAATATATTTCACAATGGTTTAGATGGTACACTGATTCTCTCTATATATATATTGCTTGTTTTGTCACATATACTGAAATTAGGCAAACTATTAGAATTTTAGCAATCAGGAAATGGCGGAGTGATTTCTGCATATTGCACCTTTAACACTGGCCAGTTTGCTGTGTGCTATGAAAGGGACACATCTGCAGGCTTCATACATTTCAAGAAACTTTTAGAATTCTGGAGAACCGTAGACGCCATGTCAAGAACCCCACACTTATCTGAAAGGTTCTTTATCGGGCAAGAGTTTTCCAAGGAACCTTAAGGAACTGAAGATTTTTCAGTATCGCTGAAGTATCACGGAAGATCTACGTTAAAATGTAAAAGTAATATCCGATTGAGCCAACATATGCAGTTTACCGTGAATGCAGTCTCCGCGATCGCGGAACATTGCCTTTACATTTCAGTCGAGCTATAACTTGGATCTTCCACGATACTTCTGTAATTCGGATTGAATCCAGCCCTAAACCTTGCATGGTCGTCATAGTTTCACCTTTGTGGTCTTAGCCAGTGGTCACAGTGTCTCATAATAAACAGGTTGTTCCACCAATTTTGTGCCCTTTAAGATGCGTAACTTGGTCAACAAAAACTTTTTAACATTCTGTCAAAAAGAGCGCATGTTCAACTTCATAAAAAAACAAGTTTTCCCATCTCAAGAGGTTCAATAAAAAAATACTATAGTAAGTGCCAAATAAAGTAACAGGGTTGACAATTTCAACTTAAATCAGCCATAAATTGTCTTGTGACAGGGGGAATGGAAGCTTCACCCCTTTTTTAATTTTATAAAAATAAAAAAAATACATTCTAGCTTGTCTATCTATGGGTAACAGGGTTGAAATGTTATACATGACCTGCTCAGTTTTCCACCACAAAACACCAGGAAATGGACAAAAAGTGTAYAACCAGCTCACATGCTTTTACACCATGATTTGACAATTAGATATTCAATGTTTCTTTAGATTTTTTTTTTTTACAGAAGTAGTTTCATCATATTAAAATGAGAGTTAAGTTCACGTAACAGGGTTGACTTTAAAATGAGGGCCAAACATAAATTAATCCCTAATCACATTAAATAAATACTAATCTTCAGAAATTACTTTGTCAAAGCAACAGTATGAGGTTTTACAATGATGGTGAATACTTCCATATATTTTGGGGTTAAGAAGTTATGGAGGGCGCATGGAGGGACATGTCAAAATGCAGAATTTTGGCAATTTAGCAAGTCGTTATTCATATAAAAAAATCGGATTTATTGAATTCGCCATGTGGTCTGCACTGAGTGTAAAATACATTAGGAAAACCTTCCTAATATTYAGTTGAACCCCTTTTTGCCCTCAGAACAGCTTCAATTTGTCAGAGCATGGACTCTACAAGGTGTCAAAGTGTTTCGCAGGGATGCTGGCCCATGTTGACTCCAATGCTTCCCACAGTTGTATCAAGTTGGCTGAATGTCCTTTGGGTGGTGGATCACTCTTGATACACACAGGAAACTGTTGAGCGTGAAAAACCAGCAGCGTTGCAGTTCTTGACACGCTGGTGTGCCTAAAAATCCTTCTTTAACCCGTCTCCTCCCCTTCACTTCTGATTGAAGGGGATTTAACAGATGACATCAATAAGGGATCATAGCTTTCACCTGTATTTACCTGGTCAGRCTACGTCATGGAAAGAGGAGGTGTTCATAATGTTTTGTACACTCAGTGTATATTAATGGACACTTCACTGAATATAACATTTAAAAATTCAATATTGGTGCAAAATTTCTACTTAGAATATCAAAAGGCACTCTTTCGTGGAGCGATCCAAACATTTCCTCTAACCTATTTAATGTCTCAGTGTAACCACCATTTCGCTGTAAAGGGTACTAGGCCAACATCAAACACGACAAACATGCCTTGAACAAATTGGGAAATTCCTCCAACCTCCCATCTATTATGTGAGAAAATGTGAAATGGCTCCACATATAATGAAATGGAGAACACTTTTGGGGGGAAAACAGATATTCTAAATACTGTATCAAGGTCAACGTAGGCCTACTGTATTTGGAGGTCCTTCAAGACATAGACATATAGCTCAGCTATGTCATTTCTCTTTGTACTGTGGCTGATATCACGGACATATAAAGTACATATATATCTGTGGGAGAAGCCCAATCTACTCAGTATAAGATTCACAGATAAGGGACAGACGGCCAACAGGAAGCAGTCTGTCTACCTCCTCCTACGGCCCAGTCTTCTATAGTCTGTGGTGTTACTAAAAGGATGGACGCCTACCACCATCACCCTAGCTACTCATTACCTCCTTGTGTATGGATGATCTCTGATCTCAGTCTGTTCATACTTTTTTTTTTGATGATTTAGTTTGCCCTGTTTTTCATTCTTGAAAATGCCAGTGAGGAGGAGGATATGACTAGCTGATATGAGTAACTTTCAGAGGTTGTATATCATAAATAATTGTTCCCCACAATGAAATCAGGGAGGGGACTGTGGATCTGTGTCTGTCTGTTAGTACGTAAGTGTGTTCGTTCGTATGTTAGTGAAATCATTATTCTAATACACACAAGTATTAATTAAAGCACACACAGTTAAGTTAAGCATCAATCCATGAAGGTCAAATGCAGAGTTTATCAAAGATATCATCAGGAACTAGGTTTCCATCCAATTGACGACAGATTTTCATGTGAATATTCTAAAATCTGCATAAAAATAATATGRACATTTTCCCACCAGGATGTGTTTCCATCAAATTGACTTCCATCAAATTGACAAATTGAAATACCACATAAATCAAAAATACACATAAATCAAATCAAATGTTATTGGTCACATACATGTGTTTAGCAGATGTTATTGCGGGTGTAGCGAAATGCTTGTGCTTCTAGTTTCCGACAGTGCAGCAATATCTAACAAGTAATATCTAACAATTTCACAACAAATACCTAATACACACAAATCTAAGGAAAGGAATGGAATTAAGAATATATAAATATATGGACGAGCAATGTCAGAGAGGCATAGACTAAGATACAGTAGATAGTATAGAATACGGTATATACATATGAGATSAGTAATGCAAGATGTGTAAACATTATTAAAGTGACATTATTAAAGTGACTAGTGATCCATTTATTAAAGTGGCCAATGATTTCAAGTCTGTGTATGCAGCAGCAGCCTCTCTGTGCTAGTGATGGCTATTTAACAGTCTGATGGCCTTGAGATAGAAGCTGTTTTTCAGTCTCTCGGTCCCAAGCTTTGATGCACCTGTACGGACCTCGCCTTCTGGATGGAAGTGGGGTGAACAGGCAGTGGCTCGGGTGGTTGTTGTCCTTGATGATCTTTTTGGCCTTCCTGTGACATTGGGTGCTATAGGTGTCCTGGAGGGCAGGTAGTTTGCCTCCGGTGATGTGTTGTGCAGACCGCACCACCCTCTGGAGAGCCCAGTGGTTGTGGGCGGTGCAGTTGCCATACCAGGCAGTGATACAGCCCGACAGGATGCTCTCAATTGTGAAGTTTTGAGGATCAGTGAAGTGGAGGTGTTGTTTCCTACATTCACCACCCGGGGGCGGCTCGTCAGGAAGTCCAGAACCCAATTACAAAGGGCGGGGGTCAGACCCAGGGCCTCAAGCTTAATGATGAGCTTGGAGGGTACTATGGTGTTGAATGCTGAGCTATAGTCAATGAACAGTATTCTTACATAGTTATTCCTCTTATCCAGATGGGATAGGGCAGTGTGCAATGTGATGGCGATTGCTGTGGACCTATTTGGGCGGTAAGCAAATTGAAGTGGGTCTAGGGTGACATGTAAGGTGAAGGTGATATGATCCTTGACTAGTCTCTCAAAGCACTTCATGGTGACAGAAATGATTGCTATGGGGCGGTAGTCATTTAGTTCAGTTACCTTTGCATTCTTGGGTACAGGAGCAATGATGGCCATCTTGAAGCATGTGGGGACAGCAGACTGTGATAGGGATAGATTGAATATGTCCGTAAACACACCAGCCACACCACACCAGGCCGGCAGCCTTGCGAGGGTTAACAGGTTTAAATGTCTTACTCACTTCGGCCACAGAGAAGAAGAGCCCACAGTCCTTMGTAGCTGGCCGTGTTGGTGGCACTGTGTTATCCTCAAAGTGGGCAAAGAACATGTTTAGCTTGTCCGAAAGCAAGACGTCGGTGTCCACGATGTAGCTGGTTTTCCGTGAGTGTGCGAACTTTGGTATTGGCAGTGCGCTCTAGCCAACAACTCACAGATACAGTGCAGGTTTTGCCTACATGATGAGATTGTTATGGACAAAAGAGTGAGATAGGTTTTATTAGTCAAACGGCAGCCAAGCATCGATCATCATGTCACCAGAATAAGATCCTCAATATTAATTGGAAAGGCGCATCAAGCTCATCACCTTGCACTTTCACCACCTTGTTGTCACGCCCTGACCTTAGTTCTTTTTTTATGTCTCTATTTTGGTTTGGTCAGGGCGTGAGTTGGGGTGGGCATTCTATGTTTTGTTCTATGTTGTCCTTTTCTATGTGTTTGGCCGGGTGTGGTTCTCAATCAGAGGCAGCTGTCTATTGTTGTCTCTGATTGAGAACCGTACTTAGGTAGCCTGTTCCCACCTGTGTTTGTTGGTATTTGTTTCCTGTTTTCTGTTGTGTGTCTGCACCAGCCAGAACTGTTTCGGTCGTTATCTTTGTTATTTTTGTTYTTTCAGTGTTCATTTAATAAATATSGACACGTACCACGCTGCACCTTGGTCCTCTCCTTCCAACAGCCGTTACAGAACTACCCACCACCAACGGACCAAGCAGCGTGGTAAAAAGGAGGAATGGACATGGAGGACATTCTGGACGGGAAGGGATCCTACACATGGGAGGAGATCCTGGCTGGAAGGGATCGCCTCCCATGGGAACAGGTGGAGGCAGCCAGGAGAGCGGAGGCAGCAGGAGAAGGGAACCAGCGGTACGAGGAAACACGGCTGGCAAGGAAGTTCATCATCATTTATTTGATCTGTAGCCTAATAAACTGCATGCTTTCCCGAGTCATAGTGGGAGGACCACACACCATATAATCGCGTTAATCCAAGTTTACTTCGATATGATGATTATTATATCAGTATTTGCTCATAAAATCATTTCCACCTACATTTCTCGCATAATTAATTGTACCGACACAAAAAGATCCCACCTTGTCTAAGGTATTTGGTTTTGTTGACATTTGGAACATTTACCGACACATTTTCTGTTTCCATCAGGCCGGTCATTAAAAAAAAATATATCCGTAAAAAGGTTGGATGGAAACCTGGTTGTTGACTTGCACTGGGCTATATGCCCTTTTTCTCCAATTAAAAATATTCTTATGGCTTTGGTAGCACAGATGTGTCTGGTGGGTAAATATTGTACGAAATCTACTATCCAGTTCTATAAATAGCCTTGTTTACTTTACCATATGTAAAACGTGAATGTGCAGCCTAATGTACTTATCACCTGATTGTTGTCAGAAAGTCCAAGCAAAGGACCAGCCATCCATATTAGGATCACACAGACTCTTCATCAAGCGCTAGGAAATTATGTCACATGTCAGGGACACATGCAGGGTGCATTACAATTTTGCTTTCATATCAAAGAGACGTGCTGTTGATTTCATCCATATTACAGATATCAAATCTATTCCCAGATTTCTTGAGCTTCAGTATAGCAGTTCAAAGGCACAAGGCAGAAGCACACTGGCTCTCAGTGTAGAACTTAGGTGAGCCCGGAGGACATTTAGTCAGATTCTATAGAGCTCGTTTAGGACATAGCATAGCTGCTGGCCTCTTCTCTAGCAGGCGCCATGGCAACTGAACGCTGCACATTTTACATCAAACCTGAAAAAGCAAGAGGAATTTATTTCCTCCACTAACAGCCTCATTTAGTTTGCTAAGCCCATCAAAAGCTCTTTGCGTGTGCGTGGGTGTGTGCTTGGGTGAGTGCGTGTATGTCTGTGTGCGTGTGCAATTTTTTTATGGGTTTATTGCTATACAATTTCATATTTGAAAAAGTTTATACCAGTTTACAATACACAGATGAGGTGGAGATGTGGATATTATATGACAACCAAACTGTAAAGTGTGCTGCACTAATGAAATTGAATAAATGAGGACACTTGCTGCCTTGTATTCTGTCTGCCCTCTCCTCACCTCCCCCTCTTTCCGGACCAAGAAGTTAAGAATGACTGGGCAAGCTGTTCCTCATCACTAAGCTCTACAGGCAGACTTTGGAAAGGAAGGGTTTTTACACTACAGTCAATCAACCAGCCACTGCAAGGCTGTAACTACGGAAACAAGGTGCCACGGTCTTCAGGTTTAACAGTCCTCTGCTAAAAGTTCATAGTTCAGTCAGTATAAAATAAAATAAAAAGCTAAGCATTSTATCTGAGCAATAAATGTTTGTCTTTATAGAGTCTCTGTCTGTCTGACAAGTTGTTTATGACAAGTGATCACAGAAACGCTCCAAGCCAGCATAAAACCAATGTAAGTCTAAGRCGTTGGGGAAGGCTGAGGGGGGGTTCTAAGCTGACATATGGAATTGTTTTAAGATGGTTATACTTTGGATCATTAAGCTATTTAATTTAGAATTCTAGGACCCCTTTAGGTATAAAAAAAWATATATTTGCTAAAATATTGAATTTGGTCTTTACAATACTATAACACATTCACAAATGGCAAAAATGACAATCAAAAAATMAATCACAAGGAACAAGATGTTTAAGTGTCTGTCCTATATCTGAGAGATAAAAGAAAGCTCAAGAAAATAATACATATATACTGTATATATATATTATCTTTTACACATATTTAACCTCTTTTTTGGGGTAGGCACAAAACTACCTCCATACTTCCATTAATTWAAAAAAAAAACGTTAACGTTTACCTTCAGACGAGTCCCGTGACACTTGTGGGGGTCATAGAGTAAAACGGAGAACACCATCGTGTTTGTGAAAATCTCTCCTTTCCAGTGTTCGTAGCCGAAATGGTTCAATTTAAGCTAGAGATATCTGTTTTTTGCATGGGCTGCGTCTCAATCCACCACACCTATGAACTATTAACACAGTGGTGTTCTCTGTTTTGCTCTACGACTCCCACAAGCCCCATATGTGGGAGTCGTAGAGCAAAACAGAGAACACCACTGTGTTAATAGTTCATAGGTGTGGTGGATTGAGATGKAGCCCATGCAAAAAAACAGATATCTCTAGCTTAAACTGATGGATTTTGGGGGGATTTTCCCAATATGTTATTTAGATTGAGCACCGGTGCGTCAATAGTTAAAAAAAAAAAGCATGACATTTTCAGTCTCTATAGTTTGCAACTAAAAGGACAGATGAGATGGTTGTTTCCCCCATTATGCTTAAGGCTTTTGTCTTAGTTAGAAATGGTTGAGAATGGAAAAAGTGGTTTGTGGTTAAACAGACAGTCTGTCTGAAATCAGCATATGACTCATGACTTTGAGTTTCATCCCACTCTATGAATCTCCTGTTTCTTGAATAACAGACTGGAGGAAGACAATCACAGTCATTCCACTTCGGGAGACAGAGACGCTGAGTGTGGTATCACATAAATGTATGCTGCAGGGGCTTGAGTATGCTTTGTTCAATTTTAATGAGGCTCCTTGGCTATACTGCCATGGGGAAAACCATACTAATGCCACAGTGCTGCAACGTTCAGACAACATTTCCATCTATTGTTGTTGCGTATACTCCCTCTCCGGCCTCTAGGTCATCAGGCTGCTGATTATCCCAAACAACTGTCACCATTGTCTCGTGCACCTGCGCCTCATGACACTCACCTGGACTCCATCACCTCCTTGATTATCTTCCTTATATCTGTCACTCCCCTTGGTTCTTTCCTCAGGTGTTATTGATTTTCTTTTTATGTCGGTGCGTTGTTTGTGTTTCGTGTTCATTGTTTTTTTTTAAACACTCACACCCTGAACTTGCTTCCCGACTCTCAGCGCACTTGTTACAATTGTACACATTGTTGACCGACGATTTGATACAAGGTAGGGCCACAAATTATTTTCACAGAAAAATCTACCTTTATTCTGAAAGAAAAACACCATTAAAAAAGACAAGATTTCTATTCCCTCTGTACAGAGATGGCTTCAGTACATTTGTGATCGTTCCATGAATTGGGTGTGACATGGAAAGTCATCAAAGAAAAAAGGATTTCATTACTTGAGTAATTGGCATCCTAATAGGATGCTTGTTTATTTGTTGAGGCAATTTGATGTGGTTATTAGGGACTATTATGCAGAGGGAATTTTAATCAGGGATTAGAATGCATCGTGGGAGATGTTCCAGTGCCCACTGTTGGACACAGCTGCTCTGAGGGCGGTGTTCAAATCAACCATTTTTCTCACATTTAAGGTGCCTGGCTAACAGGCTGTTCAATACTGAGTGATAGCCACCACAGCCTCAACCAAATATTAACAGAGGAAGAAAAAAGGGGTGAGAGGTCCTTATTACAAAAACGAATGTGTACGTGGACATTAACTTTCACCTGGAACCATAACATGTGGGAGAGTATGTTGTGTCTGGAGCTTAATAACAATTACCTTTGCTCCAATGGTGTTGCGTACGGAAATAAAAAGCCATGGTTATGTACACAGGCTCCTAACACACACACATGCATACACATGCACACACGCAAGCACACGCACACGCACACGCACACGCACACGCACACGCAAACCCACCCACCCACCCACACCCACACACACCAGTAGCGGTGCGTGGGTAAAATCACTGGGGAAGCCAGAAAAAAAAGCCATATTACAAACTATGTGCTGTGATAATTGCGTTGTTTGCTCTGTATCCTGTTAGTTCATATGCCTTGTCTCTTCTTAAGGCCGAGACAATAAGAAGACACTGGCAGAATAAATTCAATCACACCTTTGTTTCATCACAAAACAGGAGAGCAACCTCTGTCTGGTGAACACAAAGCATATTGCATGTAACAAACAGTTACTTGAAACAATTGAACATTATGAAACATCAAAGATACCAGGCCTGGGCTTCATAGCAGATTTTGAAAAGGCGTTTTATAAAGTACGACTACAATCTATACGTATATACAGTAAATGCCTGGACTACTTTCATTTCGGTGAATCTCTTATACAATAGGTTAAAGTTATGTACAGCAAACCCAGGTGTAAAATAGTAAATAATGATTACATCTCAGAAAGTATTGAGCTTTAAATAGGAGTAAAACAAGGGTGTCCGTTGTCTCCATGTCTATTTATTATGACCATTGAAACTCTAGCTATTAAAATTAGATCCAACAAGAACATCAAGGGGTTAAAAATCCCGAGGATAAAAATAAAAGTGTTAATGTATGCCAATGTTTTTTCTTAAGTCTGCAGTCTGGATCCTTGCACAGTCTCATTGAAGATCACTTTTCTAGTCTCTCTGGACTAAAACCTAAATATGACAAGTGTACCATATTACGTATTGGATCGTTAAAAAACAATGTTTACACTAKCTTGTAGTTTACCAGTAAAGTGGGCGGATGGTGAAGTAGACATACTGTGTATTCACATCTCAAAAAATATAAATGAACTTACCATAATCAATTTCAATAGAAAGTTAGCAAAATAGATAAGATTCTGCAACCATGGAGAGGTAAATACTTGTCTATTATGGAAAAATCACATTGATTAACTCTTTGCTCCTATCACGGTTTACTTACTAATGGCACTGCCTACTCCAGACGACTTGTTTTTTTAAATCATATGAGCAAAAAATATTTCATTTTATTTGGAATGCTAAGCCAGACAAAATTAAATGTGCCTGTTTATATAATGAGTATGAGTTTGGGGGGCTAAAATGACTAAATATTAAAACTTAAAACCTCTCACCTAAAGCTTTACTCATGAACTCAGCAAAAAAAGAAACGTCCTCTCACTGTCAACTGCGTTTATTTTCAGCAAACTTAATTAACATGTGTAAATATTTGTATGAACATAACATTCAACAACTGAGACATAAACTGAACAAGTTCCACATGTAACGGATGTGAAATGCCTAGTTAGTTAGCGGTGCTGCGCGCTGATAGCATTTCAATTGGTGACGTCACTCGCTTTGAGACCCTGAAGTAGTGGTTCCCCTTGCTCTGCAAGGGCCGCGGCCTTTGTGGAGCGATGGGTAACGATGCTTCGTGGGCGACCGTTGTTGATGTGTGCAGAGGGTCCCTGGTTCGCGCCCGGGTCGGGGCGAGGGGACGCCGTAAAGTTATACTGTTACATTGATGCTGTTGACCCGGATCACTGGTTGCTGCGGAAAAGGAGGAGGTCGAAAGGGGGGTGAGTGTAACGGATGTGAAATGGCTAGTTAGTTAGCGGTGCTGCGCGCTYATAGCATTTCAATTGGTGACGTCACTCGCTTTGAGACCCTGAAGTAGTGGTTCCCCTTGCTCTGCAAGGGCCGCGGCCTTGGGGGACGTACCAAAGTTATACTGTTACACACAGACATGTGACTAACATAAATGGAATAAAGTGTCCCTGAACAAAGGGCAGGGGGGGTCAAAATCAAAAGTAACAGCCAGTATCTGGTGTGGCCACCGGCTGCATTAAGTACTGCAGTGCATCTCCTCCTCATGGACGGCACCAGAATTGAAAGTTGTTACTGTGAGATGTTACTAAACTCTACCACCAAGAAACCTGCACGCTCCCGGACATTTCTGTGGGGAATGGCCCTAGCCCTCACCCTCCGATCCAACAGGTCAATGGGATTGAGATCCGGGCTCTTTGCTGACCATGGCAGAACACTGACATCCCTGTCTTGCAGGAAATCACGCACAGAACYAGCAGTATTGCTGGTGGCATTGACATGACAACAAGCACAATGACAACAAGCACAGTCTGATGATGCTGTGAAACACCGCCCTAGACCATTACGGACCTTCCTTCTCCAAATCGATCCCACTCCAGACTACAGGCCTCGATGTAACGCTCATTCCTTTGACGATTAACGCGAATCTGACCATCACCCCTGGTGAGACAAAACCACGACTCGTCAGTGAAGAGCACTTTTTGCCAGTCCTGTCTGATCCAGCGACGGTGAGTTTGTGCCCATAGACGACATGTTTCCGGTGATGTCTGGTGAGGACCTGCCTTACAACAGGCCTACAAGCCCTCAGTCCAGCCTGGCCACATCTGCAGTCCTCATGCCTCCTTGCAGCATGCCTAAGGCACGTTCACGCAGATGAGCAGGGACCTTGGGCATCTTTCTTTTTGTGTTTTAGAAAGGCCTCTTTAGGCCATCTTTCTTTTGGAGTCAGTAGAAAGGCCTCTTTAGTGTCCTCAGTTTTCATAACTGTGACCTRAATTGCCTACCATCTGTAAGCCGTTAGTGTCTTAACGACCGTTCCACAGGTGCATGTTCACTAATTGTTTATGATTCATTGAACAAGCATGGGAAACAGTGTTAAAACCTTTACAATGAAGATCTGTGAAGTTATTTTGGATTTTTACAAATGATCTTTGAAAGACAGGGTCCTGAAAAAGGGACGTTTCTTTTTTTGCTGAGTTTACATAAGTTATACTTAAACCCAAAATGGTTCTCCAGTAGATTATTAAGAAAGGCTCATCCTTTGTTCAAAAATGGCCTTTTTGCCTTTATACAGATTACAGCTTCTCATTTCCGACTAATTGAAAATGAAACTGTTTAAAGTATCGCCCTTTCTTAAACAAGCCATACAAAGCTGGTTACAATTTCAGTTTTATCCTCCAGAAAAGATAGAACAAATATTACAATAAATGTTATGGTTTAACTCAAATATACTGATTAATAAAAAAACATTCTTTATGGATAAAAAAAGTATTATATGTATTAATGATATTATGAATAGAAATAGAGGAGTTATGTCATATATCCAGCTATCGAAAATATTTGGGAATATCTGCTCAATCCAAATTTACAACCAACTGATTGCAGCYTTACCATAAAAATGGAGGAGGCAAGTGGATAAGGGAGAAGGTCGGGAACTTGTTTGTCTATCATATATTAAAGATACAAAATGTCTGAAAGGAATTGGCATAAATAGAAAAATATACCAGTTTAATTTGGGGACAAAAATGTTGACAGCTGCATGCCATACAGGTTGCAAAATAAATGGGAAGAGATTTTTAATATTCCATGGCACATGGTTTATGAATTGGTACAAAAAACAACACTTGATTCAACACTTAGTGAGTTTTTCAATTTAAATGATTATATAAAATTCTTGCCACCAACAGAATACTATATATATGGGGCATACAACAATCTCAGCCCTATAGATTTTGCTGAGAAGAGACAGAATCAATATATAATTTGGTTAAAAAATCACAACATGCACATAAAATGAACCTTCCAAATAGCAATGTTGGGCAATTTGAAAAGCCAGAGTCGGTCAATAAATAATATAATAATACTCGTAGGAAAGGTTTTCATCTTTAGCTCACAATCTGTGGACACTATACGGTTAGAAAGGTAAAAACATTTTTTACAACATCACAGCACAATTWAAAAATATATGGCACATGGAAACCAAACYAGGGTGGTCTATGGCTTAGGTGGGATGGGCTGAGAGTGGCTGAGAGGTGGGATTAAGTCATTTATGTTTGGTAATGTATTATTGTTATGTGACTGCTTTATATAAAAGTACCATATATGTCAAATGTGTATGCAAAATGTGTATGTAAAATGTACATGTCAAATTTTATGTAAAATGTATGTGCATGTAGCGGAATAACTGTAAAAAAAAGAAAKAAAGAAAAACTAAAATMTATTTGTCCTCCGAAGAGGAGGGGTGGTGGATAGGTTAATCAAAAAACAAAACAGTTACGTGACATACTGCATGGTCAAGCAAGTTAATTAATGTTTCCAACATTTTCGATTTAGTACCACGGAGAGTTCCCACAAGTCGCAAAGAAAACAGGAGCTGCCTCCACAATTCCAGCACCATTTCAACTTCAACATCATCAAATCACCTATGCTTAGTCTAATACAGTGACAATTAAAAGATACCCAAAACAATTTAGTCCAATCAATGTAAGCTAAATATGATGTGGCTGTCCATGGTTCTGATTTCTGTGTGCATGTGTGTGTATGTGTATGCACGTTCGTGCAAGTAGAAACAACATGTTGACTCACCTTACTTGTAGAGAAATTGTGAGATACATTCCGCCTCTTGTGAATTGACGGAAAATTATGAAACAGAGAGAAATATACATTATTTTATTTATACATGTCATTTTTTTCTTGGTCAATTTTTCTGCGAAACCTGGCTTTGCGCGCACACACACACGCACACGCACACACACACACACACACACACACACACACACACACACACACACACACACACACACGGGTAGATAATGACTTCCCTTATAAAAATCTACCCCATACATCTGTGATGTAAGGAGGCAACATGGATGAGCCAGTTCGTGTGACACGTGGCAGTAAAATGACTCTGAAGGTGGTGACCCTGCTGCGGCCCATCTATCAGGGCTTTGGCTTGGGCTGAGGCTGCTGCAGTGAGGGGGTGGAGGGGAGTGGATAGATGGACAGACTGTTGTCCAGTGGATGGACAGACTGTTGTCCAGTGCAGTGGATGAGAGTGCTGCCCTAAAAGTAAGCTTTCATAAAACAACACAGGAGGTGTCACATCTTCCTAACCAAAGCAAAAGCAAAGGTCACCTCTGAAAGGGAAGTGCACTGCAGTCCCCAGATGTGTTTGATGTAAAACAGTTGTTCGGAGGAGGACTTGAAGCAAGGGCAATCATCCATAAACAAGGGCAATCTTTCCCCTGCTTTTACTCTTATCTGTTATCTGCTCTGGGTGGCACAATGAATTTAGTCTTAAACTGCACGTTGTGCATCCATGGCTGGACCCAGCATGGCTACCACTGAGAGAGTGTCTGTGTGTACAGCAATCTGCAGTTAGAGAGGAGAGAGAGAGGAAAGAGATGACAGAGAGCAGAGGTGAGTGCTCATACTGGAGATGTGAAGTAGCAAGGTGCTTAGGTGAAAGGGGACAGATCATACTGCTTACTCCAGGACTAGAGAGAGATTAATCTCAAAGAAAATTACTTTGAAAGGAACCAGTTATTTATGTGTTTTACCAATTGTGTCTCTCATCAACCAACTTCAGATAGGCTATGGCTTTTTTTCTGATGTATCCTACTGTTAGATAAGTTGAGGAAGGATATGCTTTAAGTGAACATAGGCTAAATATTGAATAGCTCTTGCATATCAATCTCAGATATTTTTGGGATTCTCGTTGCTTTCATTCATTAATGGCCATCAATTACTTTTGAATTGCCATGAAGTGCGTCAAGTGACCTAGCATGACGTCCCCTGTGATGCCTTGCTCTTAAGCAACTGTTCACCAATTAACATCAATTAGGTGTTTTTCTCCAAGGCTACATGTACTGTATAGTTTCTCATAAAACCTACATTCTAGTTTACGCATTTAACAGTTGAGTTGACTCGATACGGCGCACTGCTGCCGTGTATGAAGCCAAGCCACTTGGAGCGAATTAGGACTCTATGAATGACGTAAGGCATCAGCAGAAAGAAAGAAGCCCTGGTGGCCCTGACCTTGCTGAATACAGAGGCTGCCTGTAGCTGTAGTGGTAGCTACTGTAATGGCTGCATCCCAAATGGCACCGTATTCCCTATTAAGTGCARTACTTCTGACCAGAGCCCTATGGGCCCTGGTCAAAAGCTTTGGACTATACAGGGAATAAAGTGACTTATGGGACATAGCCTTTGCTTACCACACATGAGCTCTGCTTGTCAGGCTTTAGTAGGGTGGAGCGTGTACAAAATGCTCTCAGACAGATTCAAAGGGACATCCCTGACTGGCACTCCGAAACTGTCTATCTACCCCTGCCTGACGACGTTCAAGTGACATATGTGAATTACGACCACCACACATTAGTCTGTGATTGGTACAGTATTGGGGGTGGGGTAAGAAAGGGGCCTCCCTTTCATGCGCCAGTTGATGGGCTCGGCTTGGCTAACTCATTCCCCACATTTGCTCATGGGCCGGCCAGGGTGGGCAGTCATGTGCGTCGGAGGGCCACTCATTAAATAATGTAGAGCTCAGAGTTTATCCTAGGAGCTGTCAGAAAGGGTTTTTCAGATGAGCGCCTCTCTGTGCATCCCCACCGATACCTCGCTCCCCAGCATGACATATTGCAAATTACTTCCAGGTTTGTGGAGTAGAAAGGGGGGTCCACCACATATTCTACTTTTAACTTTTAACTTTAATCTTAAAATAATCATTACATTAGCCATACCCCAGTGAACCTCTATACCAGATGGAAAACAGATGAAAAATATTTGCCGTATATTACATCGTCAGAGACAAACAAGCGTTTGGCTCAGAGGTCTTTTTTTAGGAGACAGTCTTTTGAGAAATTAAAGGAGCCGTCGTTGGACGGGAGGATGATATCAATTAAAGCACATTCCTGAAAGAACACAATGAACATAACATGTTTATTGTACGTTACCTAACACAACATACAGAAAGACATTCAGTATAGGCCTGGCTGAACCTTTGATTAGGCTGAATTATTTRTCACTCTGGGTTGATTACCAGTAGAGTCTTAGAGAACCACAATGGGGTTTGATAACCCACTTAAGACTATTTGCTTTACCAGATGATCAACTATTCACATTTGGCTCATTATGTAGAGAAATGGGAATCATCATCCTGAAATGGCCCTGTCATGGGGCGGCAGGTAGCCTATTGGTTAAGAGTGTTGGGCCAGTTACTGAAAGGTCGCTGCTTTGAATCCCCAAGTTGACTAGGTGAAACATTTGTCAAAGTGCCCTTGAGCAAGGCACTTACAGTGCCTTCAGAAAGTATTCACACCTCTTGACATTGTGTTGTCTTACAGCCTAAATTTAAAATGGTATCAATTGAGATTTTTTTTGTCACTGGCCTACTACACACAATACCCCAAAATGTGAAAGTGGAATCATGTTTTACAAAAAAAAAATATTAATAAAAAATTAAAAGCTACAATGTATTGAGTCAATAAGAATTCCACAAAATGTGCGTAACAAGTCACATAATAGGTTGCTGTACCCCACACATACAATTATCTGTAAGGTCACTCAGTCGAGCAGTGKATTTCAAACACAGATTCAACCACAAAGCCCAGGGAGGATTTCCAATGCCTCGCAAAGAAGGGCTCCTATTGGTATATGGGTAAAAATAAAGAAAGCAGGCAATGAATGTCCCTTTGAGTATGGTGTAGCTATTAATTACACTTTAGATGGTGTATCAATACACCCAGTCACTACAAAGATACAGGCATCCTTCCTAACTCAGTTGCCGGAGAGGAAGGAAAGCACTCAGGGATAGGATGACTGTGATAGGATAAAACTGAGGATGGATCAACAACATTGTAGTTACTCCACAATACTAACCTAATTGACAGAGTGAAAAGAAGGAAGCCTGTACAGAATACAAATATTCCAAYACATGCATCCTGTTTGCAATAAGGTATTAAAGCAATACAGCAAAAAATGTAGCAAAGCAATTCACTTTTTGTCCTGAATACATTACTGAGTACCACTCTCCATATTTTAAAGCATAGTGGTGGCTGCATCATGTTATGGGTATGCTTGTAATCATTAAGGATTGGGGAGTTTTTCAGTGTAAAAAAGAAACGGAATGGAGCAAAGCACAGGCAAAACATGGTTCAGTTTGCTTTCCAACAGACACTGGGAGATGAATTCACCTTTCAGCAGGACAATAAACTGAAACACAAGGTCAAATCTACACTGGAGTTGCTTACCAAGAAGACAGTGAATGTTCCTAAATGGCCCAGTTACAGTTTTGACACAAATCTACTTGAAAATCTATGGCAAGAACTGGAAATGGTTGTCTAGCAATGATCAACAACCAATTTGACAGAGCTTGACGAATTTTGAAAAGAATAATGGGCAAATGTTGCACAACCCATAAAAACTCACAGCTGTAATCGCTGCCAAAGGTGCTTCTACAAAGTATTGACTCAGAGGTATGGAAAATACAAAAACACAGAATAAAACATGTTTAGTTACAGTTTTTCCCTCTTAAATTAATCATCTTTAACCGTTCCCTCTGACAGGTACGGTTGTAGGAGCTCCGAAGTCAAATGGCACTGCATAACCTTAGTAGGTCAGTGTTAGGCTAATTGTGTTGCAGGCGGCCAGGTCCCACAACAGAGCCGCCTAGCCTCCTTTTAGTGGAGTATTAGGTCTGACTACAATAAGGTCTGACCCACATCTACCAACCTCACAAAACCAGGCTTTACAGCCCTGAGCCCTCCACTGAACATCTATTTAATCAATTATGAATTCAGTGTGGAAATGTGGAATAAGTCAAGGGGTATGAATACTTTCTGAAGGCACTGTAACCCTAATTGCTCCTGTAAGTTGCTCGGGACAAAAGCATCTGCTAAATGACTAAAATGTCATGTAAATGTAATGTGCTTTTCCTATTATGGCAAGATGAGAGAGGGGTCAGAGGGCAGAGACATTCAAAGACCTCAATTCATGTACATCTTCTCTATTAGGACGAAGCCCTGCCTATATAATCAGCCAAGCAGAAAAGAGACACCCCACAATGCAGGATGGACATTCGGAATGTGCAACAACAAATAGAATCAAACAAGTTGTGAGTCCCCCCGACTACCCTTCACCCGACTGCCCATTCATACACACACACACACACACACACACACACACGCACGCACGCACGGCACAGACGCGCACACGCCCACACACACAACACACAACACACCACACACACACACACACACACACACACACACACACACACACAACACCACACACACACACACACACACACACACACACACACACACACACACACACACACACACGGCCCTCTCTCTTGCCATCCCAGTGCATTCAGTTCATTATGCACTTCAGTTCTGCAATACATGCAATACATGTAAGCAAGCAACAGGTCCTCAGGTTAATGTAAACAATTAACAATTTATTGTGTTAATGTTGTTTGTGCAAAACAAGGCAACATCTAAACCAAGTAATTATCTCAAATGACACAATAACCTTTTGATTACCCCATTAAAACACATTAAATATCAACTCATGTTCCTAGGCAACAGGTGAGGGATGGCTTTTTGCTGTTAGATATTTACTAGTCATTTAAATTTTTTCACCGAATGCAGACATAATACAAACAAAACCACAGATAATTTGAAATGCTCAAGATATGGAAGATTGCTTTGATGTTCATTTAAAAAACAAAAAAAAACATTCATAACAAGAAAACCCTCACTGAGAACAAATGTGTCATATTAAAAAAAATGTCTCAATAGTAATTTTCTTTTGAAATGCCACTCAAAGAGAGAAAGAATTTCTGAATTTCTCAAATTAATTTCTTCAAAAATGAAGGAGAAGCAAGAGAGAGATAGATTGAATTGTTTTTGTATTTTTTTCACTTTCACTTAAAGATGCACTATGCAGAAATCGCTCTGCATTTTCTGGTTGCTAAAAATTCTAAGTTTTCTTCATTTCAGTTTATGTGACAAAACAAGCAAGTATAGTGTTTAGAATTATTATACCATCTGTTTGAAGCAGGTGTACAAAACCAAAAGTAAAAAACTCAAAAACAAAACTTAAGAATGAGAAGCATAGAAATAGTGTACATAGAACATAACTACTGCTTCTTAGACTTGCTTTCAATGATAATGACAGATCTATAGGGATGCTATGTTAACTAGCTGGCTATGGCTATCCAACACTGGAACTCTTCCAAGTCAAGGTYAGCTTTTGGTTTTATCCATTTATTGCCACTGGGGCCTGCCAGTGTAACTAACTGCTAAACTGTACACTGTACGGCATGATTGTAGCAGGTTCACTAACACGTTAATTCTAGTAGCTATGCTTTCCTATGACGTTAGCTAATATGGTGACAACGATGTAGGGCAGGCTGTGTGTGGTTATCAGTTATGGTATGAAGTTTTGACTTGGAATGTTTTTTTCCGACTGGTCACAGACTAGTGCGTAGATGCGAGATGGAATTATACAACGAGCAAAGTGAGCACGCTGTTTGTATGTGGCTGCTATGAAAGTGAACTGTGTTTGCGGGTGATCAGGGATGTATTCATTCTGCCGATTCTGTCGAAAAACGTTTCTTAAATGTTGAATTTGTCCAATAGAAACTCTCATTTGCAACTGTTTGGACTAATGATTACACCCTAGATCAGCTAGATCCAGCCCAGAGTGTGCAAGGCGGTATTGAATGTGTCACTGACCATGTTTACATGCACACCAATTTCCCCGTTATTATTCGGGACACTCAAGTATTGTTTTTGAGTTGACTCATATAAACATCATATCCCATTTACAATAACCCCAAAAAGCTTGCGTCCTGGTTATGACAAACCTGCATAAGATGTCTGGGATATACTGATCTTAGACAGGATACGTCTTATCCCGTTTACTGTTGTTTTTTGCATTCTGTACATGCTCAGTTTCGCATACCATGGGTGTTGTGTTATGATATTTTCATTTGATTGTCAAACAAATCACTTCAAAAAGTAGGCTACCTGCGCAGTTCGATACACTATAATAATAATTTGGCTGATACTCCATACTGGACTGTATAGCCTACTGGCTACTTTCACCCTAATTTTGACAAGTTTCTGCTTATAATTTCCAACATTTGGTAGGCCATATTATAATTTCTGACATTTAGTAGGCCATTTGTTTGTCAAATATAGTTAAATACATGCAGCTTCTCTTCTATCATAACTTCTTGCCCCAGAAGACTAAATAAAGTAGTTCTCACGAGAATAATGTCTTACATTAATAGAATGAATGCATTAGTGATCTAGTTAACACCCGTAAATTGTCTGTTTCGTTTAGGGACCGGGGAGAAAATGCAATTACACCAAAACAGTGGAAAGATTGGTCCTGTACAATATGTCCAAATGTCATCAGTTTGACCGGTTTTAAGGAAATGAAAAGCTGAGAAAACAATGAAACAGATTTCTGATAAGACTTCAGTTCAGTCTTGGGTGCATATTTGATGTGGTTGAAATACTGGCTGCTTACATAACACTGTCAAAGATTATGCACATTCACATTTTCTCAAGAGATGCTGAAAGAAAGAAATCATATTTCTCCACTCCTGTTCCTGAGACAATTAACATTTGTTGCATTTGTATTTATTAGGGATCTCCATTATTATTTTTAATGTTTTTTATTTAACCTTTATTTAACCAGGTAGGCCAGTTGAGAACAAGTTCTCATTTACAATTGCGACCTGGTCAGTTGGTGCAGCTAGTCTTTCTGGGGTCCAAACACATCAAGGCACTTATATTACACATAAAACAAAATATTAAACAGTACATCAACAGTACATTGCATCATTTTGCTACAAGAAATGCATAATTCTGCAGGAGTTAATATTATATTAGCTACATGTGAGAGGTTATATGCCTACAGCCAGTGTCCATATAACTCATATGAACTTAAATTAGGAATAGTCTGTTTATTCATGGATACAGGGATACTTGTGAGCAGGATATCAAAGGTGAATGTAAACAGCTTATCCCGAATAAGACCTTAAGTGGGATATGAGCTACTATCTGGAATACTGTGGGCATGAAAAAGAAAGGAGGACCAAGGAACTCTTCATATACTTCATTAAAATGCCTTTATTTGTATGGCATGTTCAATGGAAACAAAGATTAAAAACTGCATGGCCTTTGTACAAAGATACGATAACATAAAATGTAAATCAAGGCTAGAAGCATCAGAACCCTTAGAAAAGTATTATGAATGTTTAATATGACTGGGCAAAGTGGTAAGAATAGGAGAGCCATCTATTATAGTACACTAGATCACAGCAAAAATGGACCACAGCAATCTAAACATAGCAGAGGTCAATAAATRAACATATCCACTAGATGTCAGCAAAGGGACCTCTCATGTATTGTAAGTGTGGTCGCTGTCTGTCACCTTGATTATTCAAATGTTTCTCTCGACCTGTGCACCTACATTGTAAACTTTCATTCATAGGTTAGGTTGTTGCAACCTCTCAGTGGGTAAAGGGAAAATTAGAGTATCATGAAGTAGCCTAAACCTATCGATGTTACATTGAGCTGGGTGAATGGAGAACGACTGATAGTCATCCAATATGCTGTAGTAGAAATAAGGCCATGCCCATAAAATAAAAATCTTATCTAATCTTAAACGGCACCGACCGCCACTGGAATACAGATAACCTAATTTGAGCCCAGTGGCTATAAATTAGGACCCTAAACATAATCTGATAAGGTTGTGAGGCACATGTAGCCATGCGGTTCAAATGATTCAGCTGACAAGACCTATTCTCCTATTCTCTTTTATTGTATACATTCTAAGCAGGGTATATCAAAGGCTAAATCACTATGAATACATTTATGCCTTCACATTTACATGTATGTGTACTGTGTGTGTATGGCTGCGTATGTGTGTGGGAGGGGGGGGTGCAGTGCATGCATTTATCACTTCCTGACGGGCCGCCCCTAGGTGGTGAGGGTAGGTAACAACATCTCCACCCCGCTGATCCTCAACACTGGGGCCCCACAAGGGTGCGTTCTGAGCCCTCTCCTGTACTCCCTGTTCACCCACGACTGCGTGGCCATGCACGCCTCCAACTCAATCATCAAGTTTGCGGACGACACTACAGTGGTAGGCTTGATTACCAACAACGACGAGACGGCCTACAGGGAGGAGGTGAGGGCCCTCGGAGTGTGGTGTCAGGAAAATAACCTCACACTCAACGTCAACAAAACAAAGGAGATGATTGTGGACTTCAGGAAACAGCAGAGGGAGCACCCCCCTATCCACATCGACGGGACAGTAGTGGAGAGGGTAGTAAGTTTTAAGTTCCTCGGCGTACACATCATGGACAAACTGAATTGGTCCACCCACACAGACAGCGTTGTCACCAAAAGCACTCACAAACTTCTACAGATGCACAATCGAGAGCATCCTGTCGGGCTGTATCACGCCCTGGTACGGCAACTGCTCCGCCCACAACCGTAAGGCTCTCCAGAGGGTAGTGAGGTCTGCACAACGCATCACCGGGGAAAACTACCTGCCCTCCAGGACACCTACACCCACCCGATGTCACAGGAAGGCCATAAAGATCATCAAGGACAACAACCACCCGAGCCACTGCCTGTTCACCCCGCTATCATCCAGAAGGCGAGGTCAGTACAGGTGCATCAAAGCAGGGACCGAGAGACTGAAAAACAGCTTCTATCTCAAGGCCATCAGACTGTTAAACAGCCACCATAACATTTAGTGGCTGCTGCCAACATACTGACTCAACTCCAGCCACTTTAATAATGGGAATTGATGGAAATTTATGTAAAAATGTATCACTAGCCACTTTAAACAATGACACTTATATAATGTTTACATACCCTACATTACTCATCTCATATGTATATGTATATACTGTACTCTATATCATCTACTGCATCTTGCCATTTTATGTAATACATGTATCACTAGCCACTTTAAAACTATGCCACTTTGTTTATATACCCTACATTACTCATCTCATATGTATATACGGTACTCTATACCATCTACTGCATCTGCCTATGCCGTTCTGTACCATCACTCATTCATATATTCTTTATGTACATTTCTTTATCCCTTTACACTTGTGTGTGTATAAGGTAGTAGTTGTGGAATTGTTAGGTTAGATTACTCGTTGGTTATTACTGTATTGTCGGAACTAGAAGCACAAGCATTCCGCTACACTCGCATTAACATCTGCTAACCATGTGTATGTGACAAATAAAATTTGATTTGATTTGTATGTATGTACTGTATGATGTGGAGGGGAGGTGAGGGGGAAAAGGGGGGGGGGGGCTAAGCAACTGTGAAATCTCTTCACTAACCCATCAGTGCTCGAGGCCAGCCACACTTTGGCTGGCTGTTGTGTGTGAGAGGTAGTTCATTGAGTTTGACTGAGGGTCCATGCAATGAGTGAGACAATTAGCCTAATGAAGTGCAGAAGCAGCAGGGAAATCACACTCAGTGCCCAAGTAACAGTTGCTCAGTGAATATTCATAGGGCTGGCAGTTTTAAAATACATAAGGCACAGCGTCGCTGAATACCAATCATTGCATTTTCCACAAAACACCACCGCTCCCTTAGGGTGAGCACACGCTAATCATGATAATTTCTGATATAATTTTTGGACCGGCTCTCTCACATATGTAACATCTGCCATTGTTGTGGCCATCCAACAGGCCAATTATTATGCAGCCATTTCTCAGAAGCATAGCACACCCTTAATGTGCTAGGGTCGTGCTCCAGAGTAACAGCGTATGGATGACTTCTGTAAGAGCAAACACAGTATATAACACTTGGGGAGGAAATGGATTGAGGTCTCTTTTCTCATGTGACTCAATATACTGGTTCCTTGTTGAATCAGTCAAAGGCAAGTCAAGGAGAGTGGAAATTTAAAGAATGTTGGAAAAAWATATATATTTTCATGCTGTTTACTGTAATGGCAAGAGAATTTGCATTGATTTGCATTTGACGAACAACTAGTTTCTTGACAGTTTTACTTGACATTGGCCATAACTGTGGAGGTAATGCAATCGAGACTTAGCCTGGTAAAAATGTTTAAATACCACTGTTTACTTTTTACATTCTACAGAGTGGTCACTCACAGTAACTAAAAGTCCCATTTAAATGTAAATTACACATTGAGATAAGCATACAGTGGATCTTGATTAAGAAAACAAATCAGATATGTCTCTATGAAAATGTTCTCATTGATTATAAGTCAGGGAAGCGCTTTGGGACATTTGTGTTTCCATTCATTAGAGCTGGCCACTGACAGTATCACAGTAATCTGATGATAGGAGGGGTGAATTAGGTTTTCATTTGCTTCTATCATCACTCACCATAGCAGAGAGCACTGCAAAAAAACAAACGGTCAATCACCATGTATCAGATGGACGTCGAATTATACAACATTAGACAACATGGCCCACAATCCTCTACATCCAACAGGATAGCCAGTTTGACAGGCAATGTATGACTCAACACTGCCATCTAGAGATTCTGTAATAATATCCTAGCCCCATAAAAAAGGACATTTTCAAGAGTTAATTTGACCATATACAGCATCTAAACTGTAATTTATAGACATGCATTAACCCCAAACTGCATCAGGTCTTAAATTGGGACATTCTTACTGACCTTACTTACTGTAAACAGAAACCTTAAAAGCTCTGTGGGGCTCCCTAGAGGGGGAACCTGGCCCCATTGTTGAGAATTAAGTTGGCGTACCAATAAACTGGAGACATGTTTTGAGGTTTTTGGAATCATTCTATTTTGTTGCACTGAAACATTAGGACCTGAAACTGAGCGCTTGATTATGACCATTAGGAAAGAAAACACCAATGAGCCTAAAAATGCCTGAAGTATTCCTGAAGGACAATGACCTCTAAAAGCAATTTCTTTACAACCATGCGTTAACTTCAATGCATCATTTAAAACAAACATTTTATTAAAAATAACCACACAAATGGTTTCTAAGGTGTTATGGGTAACAGTTTTTATAGTCGGAGACACTGTCCCTATGGCAGCTGTGTCACCCTCCCGAGGCCAGAGTTCTACTGTGAATGACTTACCAGAGTTCTACTGTGAATGACTTACCAGTGCCACGGGGGTGTGTGAAAAACTCCGATGAGATCTATCAAACACATCTGTGTCTGTGTGAATCTGTGAAACCATGGAAATTAAAGTAGATTTCTATCAAATGTAAAGCATGAAATCCCCACATCGCCTTTATATCATTTGTTTGATTCTTTATGAGAGCGTGAGTAAGTAAGTCATAAGACACAGAGTGAGTCATCTTCCATGGGGCTCTTGGAGTTCATCAGAAAACATGCAGGGTGGAAGAAACTTGTCTCTGAAAATGAATGATTAAGCAGACGTATGGTAAAGTAAGTGTGGAAGAGGTGAAAAAAGGTGAACAAATTGTTATCAACAATAACAAGACACCGGGGTCTGACAACTTAGATGGAAAATTACTGAGGATAATAGCGGACGATATTGTCACTCCTATATGCCATATCTTAAATTTAAACCTACTAGAAAGTGTGTGCCCTCAGGCCTGGAGGAAAGCAAATGTTATTCCCTTCCCTAAGGATAGTAAAACCCCCTTTACTGGCTCAAATATCCGAACAATCAGCCCGTTACCGACCCTTTGTAAACTTTCAGAAAAAATTGTGTTTGATCACATTACATTACATTTAAGTCATTTAGCAGACGCTCTTATCCAGAGCGACTTACAAATTGGTGCATTCACCTTATGACATCCAGTGGAACGGCCACTTTACAATAGTGCATCTAAATATTTTAAGGGGGGGGGGGGTGAGAAGGAATTACTTTATCCTATCCTAGGTATCCTTAAAGAGGTGGGGTTTCAGGTGTCTCCGAGGTGGTGATTGACTCCGCTGTCCTGGCGTCGTGAGGGAGTTTGTTCCACCATTGGGGGGCCAGAGCAGCGAACAGTTTTGACGGGGCTGAGCGGGAACTGTACTTCCTCAGTGGTAGGGAGGCGAGCAGGCCAGAGGTGGATGAACGCAGTGCCTTGTTTGGGTGTAGGGCCTGATCAGAGCCTGGAGGTACTGAGTGCCGTTCCCTCCAGCTCCGTAGGCAAGCACCATGGTCTTGTAGCAGATGCGAGCTTCAACTGGAAGCCAGTGGAGAGAGCGGAGGAGCGGGGTGACGTGAGAGAACTTGGAAGGTTGAACACCAGACGGGCTGCGGCGTTCTGGATGAGTTGTAGGGGTTTAATGGCACAGGCAGGGAGCCCAGCCAACAGCGAGTTGCAGTAATCCAGACGGGAGATGACAAGTGCCTGGATTAGGACCTGCGCCGCTTCCTGTGTGAGGCAGGGTCGTACTCTGCGGATGTTGTAGAGCATGAACCTACAGGAACGGGCCACCGCCTTGATGTTAGTTGAGAACGACAGGGTGTTGTCCAGGATCACGCCAAGGTTTCTTAGCGCTCTGGGAGGAGGACACAATGGAGTTGTCAACCGTGATGGCGAGATCATGGAACGGGCAGTCCTTCCCCGGGAGGAAGAGCAGCTCCGTCTTGCCGAGGTTCAGCTTGAGGTGGTGATCCGTCATCCACACTGATATGTCTGCCAGACATGCAGAGATGCGATTCGCCACCTGGTCATCAGAAGGGGGAAAGGAGAAGATTAGTTGTGTGTCGTCTGCATAGCAATGATAGGAGAGACCATGTGAGGTTATGACAGAGCCAAGTGACTTGGTGTATAGCGAGAATAGGAGAGGGCCTAGAACAGAGCCCTGGGGACACCAGTGGTGAGAGCACGTGGTGAGGAGACAGATTCCTGCCACGCCACCCTGGTAGGAGCGACCTGTCAGGTAGGACGCAATCCAAGCGTGGGCCGCGCCGGAGATGCCCAACTCGGAGAGGGTGGAGAGGAGGATCTGATGGTTCACAGTATCGAAGGCAGCCGATAGGTCTAGAAGGATGAGAGCAGAGGAGAGAGAGTTAGCTTTAGCAGTGCGGAGCGCCTCCGTGATACAGAGAAGAGCAGTCTCAGTTGAATGACTAGTCTTGAAAACCTGACTGATTTGGATCAAGAAGGTCATTCTGAGAGAGATAGCGGGAGAGCTGGCCAAGGACGGCACGTTCAAGAGTTTTGGAGAGAAAAGAAAGAAGGGATACTGGTCTGTAGTTGTTGACATCGGAGGGATCGAGTGTAGGTTTTTTCAGAAGGGGTGCAACTCTCGCTCTCTTGAAGACGGAAGGGACGTAGCCAGCGGTCAGGGATGAGTTGATGAGCGAGGTGAGTAGGGAGAAGGTCTCCGGAAATGGTCTGGAGAAGAGAGGAGGGGATAGGGTCAAGCGGGCAGGTTGTTGGGCGGCCGGCCGTCACAAGACGCGAGATTTCATCTGGAGAGAGAGGGGAGAAAGAGTGTCAGAGCACAGGGTAGGGCAGTGTGAGCAGAACCAGCGGTGTCGTTTGACTTAGCAAACGAGGATCGGATGTCGTCGACCTTCTTTTCAAAATGGTTGACGAAGTCATCTGCAGAGAGGGAGGAGGGGGGGGGAGGGGGAGGAGGATTCAGGAGGGAGGAGAAGGTGGCAAAGAGCTTCCTGGGGTTAGAGGCAGATGCTTGGAATTTAGAGTGGTAGAAAGTGGCTTTAGCAGCAGAGACAGAAGAGGAAAATGTAGAGAGGAGGGAGTGAAAGGATGCCAGGTCCGCAGGGAGGCGAGTTTTCCTCCATTTCCGCTCGGCTGCCCGGAGCCCTGTTCTGTGAGCTCGCAATGAGTCGTCGAGCCACGGAGCGGGAGGGGAGGACCGAGCCGGCCTGGAGGATAGGGGACATAGAGAGTCAAAGGATGCAGAAAGGGAGGAGAGGAGGTTGAGGAGGCAGAATCAGGAGATAGGTTGGAGAAGGTTTGAGCAGAGGGAAGAGATGATAGGATGGAAGAGGAGAAGGGTAGCGGGGAGAGAGAGCGAAGGTTGGGACGGCGCGATACCATCCGAGTAGGGGCAGTGTGGGAAGTGTTGGATGAGAGCGAGAGGGAAAAGGATACAAGGTAGTGGTCGGAGACTTGGAGGGGAGTTGCAATGAGGTTAGTGGAAGAACAGCATCTAGTAAAGATGAGGTCGAGCGTATTGCCTGCCTTGTGAGTAGGGGGGGAAGGTGAGAGGGTGAGGTCAAAAGAGGAGAGGAGTGGAAAGAAGGAGGAGAGAGGGAATGAGTCAAAGGTAGACGTGGGAGGTTAAAGTCGCCCAGAACTGTGAGAGGTGAGCCGTCCTCAGGAAAGGAGCTAAATCAAGGCATCGAGCTCATTGATGAACTCTCCGAGGGAACCTGGAGGGCGATAAATGATAAGGATGTTAAGCTTGAAAGGGCTGGTAACTGTGACAGCATGGGATTCAAAGGAGGCGATAGACAGATGGGTAAGGGGAGAAAGAGAGAATGACCACTTGGGAGAGATGAGGATCCAGTGCCACCACCCGCTGACCAGAAGCTCTCGGGGTGTGCGAGAACACGTGGGCGGACGAAGAGAGAGCAGTAGGAGTAGCAGTGTTATCTGTGGTGATCAATGTTTCCGTCAGTGCCAAGAAGTCGAGGGACTGGAGGGAGGCATAGGCTGAGATGAATCTGCCTTGTTGGCCGCAGATCGGCAGTTCCAGAGGCTACCGGAGACCTGGAACTCCACGTGGGTCGTGCGCGCTGGGACCACCAGATTAGGGTGGCCGATGCCAACGCGGTGTGGAGCGTTTGTATGGTCTGTGCAGAGAGGAGAGAACAGGGATAGACAGACACATAGTTGACAGGCTACAGAAGAGACTACGCTAATGCAAAGGAGATTGGAGTGGCAAGTGGACTACGCGTCTCGAATGTTCAGAAAGTTAAGCTTACGTAGCAAGAATCTTATTGACTAAAATGATTAAGATGATACAGTACTGCTGAAGTAGGCTAGCTGGCAGTGGCTGCGTTGTTGACTTTGTAGGCTAGCTGGCAGTTGTTGACTTTGTAGGCTAGCTGGCAGTGGCTGCGTTGATCAGATACAATGCTATTTCACAGTAAACAAACTGACAACAGACTTTCAGTAAACTTATAGGGAAGGAAATTCAACAAGCACAGCACTTACACAAATGACTGATGATTGTCTGAGAAAAGTAGATGATAAAAATATTGTGGGGGCTGTTTTGTTACACTTCAGTACGACTTTTGACATCATCGATCACAGTCTGTTGGTGGAAAAACGTATGTGCTATGGCTTTACACCCTCTGCTAATGGAACCCCCTCCAACAAAATCTAGGTAGAAACAGGAATTCCCCAAGACAACTGTCTAGGCCCCTTACTTTTTTCAGTCTTTACTAAACACATGCCACTGGCTTTGAGTAAAGCCAGTGTGTCTATGTATGCAGATGACTCAACACTATACACATCAGCTGCCACAGCGACTGAAATGACTGCAACAGTTAACAAAAAGCTGCAGATAGTTTCAGAATGGGTTAAGGAATAAGTTAGTCCTAAATATAAAAAACCCCYAAAAGTATTGTATTTCAAAATAAATTGTATTTGTCACATGCCCCGAATACAACAGGTGTAGAATTTAACGTGAAATGCTTACTTACCAGCCCTTAACCAACAACGCAGTTCAAGAAATAGTTAAGAGAAATGTTTACAATTTTTTTWAATAAAAAGTAACACAGTAAAATAACAATACCTAGGCTATATACAGGGGGTACCGGTGCAGAGTCAATGTGCGGGGGTACAGGTTAGTCGAGGTAATTTGTACATGTAGATAGGGATGAAGTCACAATGTATAGTTAATAAACAGTGCGTAGCAGCAGTMTAGAAATAAAGGGGAGAGGGGGGTCAATGTAAATAGCCCGAGTGGCCATTTGATTAATTGTTAAGCAGTCTTACGGCTTGGGGGTAAAAGCTGTTAAGGAGCCTTTTGGACCTAGACTTGGCACTCCGGTACCGCTTGCTGTAGTGTAGCAGACAGAATAGTCTATGACTTGGGTGACTGGAGTCAATTTTTTGGGCCTTCCTCTGACACCGCCTAGTATATAGGACCTGGATGGCAGGAAGCTTGGCCTCGGTGATGTACTGGGCCGTACGCACTACACTCTGTAGCGCCTTACGGTCAGATGCCGAACAGTTGCCATACCAGGCAGTGATGCAACCGGTCAGGATGCTCTCGATGGTGCAGCTGTAGAACTTTTTGAGGATCTGGGGATACATGCCAAATCTTTTCAGCTGCCTGAGGGGAAGGTGTTATCGTGCCCTCTACACAACTGTCTTGGTGTGTTTGGACCATAATAGTTTGTTAGTGATGTGGACACCAAGGAACTTGAAACTCTCGACCTGCTCCACTACAGCCTCGTTGATGTGAATGGGGGCATGTTCAGTTCTCCTTTTCCTGTAGTCCACGGTCAGCTCCTTTGTCTTGCTCACGTTGAGGGAGAGGTTGTTGTCAGGGCACCACACTGCCAGGTCTCTGACCTCCTCGCTATAGGCTGTCTCATCATTGTCGGTGATCAGGTCTACCACTGTTGTGTCGTCAGCAAACTTAATGATGGTGTTGGAGTCGTGCTTGGCCACGCAGTCGTGGGTGAACAGGGAGTACAGGAGGGGACTAAGCACGCACCCCTGAGGGGCCCCCATGTTGAGGACCAGCGTGGCAGATGTGTTGTTGCTTACCCTTACCACCTGGGGGCGGCCCGTCAGGAAGTCCAGGATCCAGTTACAGAGGGAGGTGTTTAGTCCCAGGGTCCTTAGCTTAGTGATGAGCTTTGTGGGCACAATGGTGTTGAACACTGAGCTGAAGTTAATGAACAGCATTCTCACATAGGCATTCCTTTTGTCCAGGTGGGAAAAGGGCAGTGTGGAGTGCGATTGAGTTGCATCATCTGTGGATCTGATGGGGCGGTATGCGAATTGGAGTGGATCTAGGGTTTCTGGTGTTGAGCCATGACCAGCCTTTCACAGCACTTCATAGCTACTGACGTGAGTGCTACGGGGCGGTAGTCATTTAGGCAGGTTACCTAGTGCTTGACTCAAAACGAGCATAAAAGGTATTTAGCTATTCTGGTAGGCCCGGACAAATCATCCACTAAACCTCAAATAAATATTGTAATATTGTAATGTAAAACATATTGATACAACAGTAGCTAGGATGGGGAGAAGTCTGTCCACAATAAAGCGCTGCTCTGCATTCAGCACTATCCACAAGGCAGGTGCTACAGGCCTTAGTTTTGTCGCCCCTGGAATACTGTTCAGTCGTGTGGTCAAGTGCCACAAAGAGGGACTTGGAAAATTTCAATTGGCTTAGAACAGGGCAGAGCGGCTAGCCCTTAGATGTACACAGAGAGCTAACAATAATATGCATGCCAATCTCTCCTGGCTCAAAGTGGAAGAGAGATTGACTTCATCACTACTTGTATTCGTGAGAGGTATTGACATGTTGAATTCACCGAGCTGTTTGCTTGAACTACTGGCACACAGCTCGGACACCCATGCATACCCCACAAGACATGCCGCCAGAGGTCTCTTCACAGTCCCCAAGTCCAGAACAGACTATGGGAGGCACACATTACTACATAGGAACTCTATTCCACATCAAGTAACTCATGCAAGCCAGTAAAATGTGATTTAAAAAAAGATAAAAATACACCTTATGGAACAGCGGGGACTGTGAAGCAACACAAACATAGGCAGACACATGCYTACAAACACACGATAACATATGCACTACACACACGGATTTTGTGTTGTAGATATGTGGTAGTAGAGTAGGGGCCTGAYGGCACACACTTAATATGTTGTGAACGTATTGTAATGTTTAAAAAAAATGCATAACTGCCTTAATTTTGCTGGACCCCAGGAAGACTAGCTGCTGCCTTGGCAGTAGCCAATGGGGATACATAAATACAAATACTAATAGTATATCCTCATAATTAATCAAATATGATTAATCCCCATAATTCCTATAGACTAATAGTGACTGGGATACAAAACCATGACCCATTGCCATCAGGACGGGGCATTAGTGTCATTTTCCTTCATGCTGAAAACATAATTCAAACAATTAGTAAAGATCTTCAATCTCTCAACATACAGACTGATGTTATACAGAAGAGCAGGGCTCTCCAATCCTGTTCCTGGAGATCAGTCTTGTAGTGTTGTTTCGCTGCAACCCTAATCTAGCGCATCGGATTCTAATAATTAGCTTGTTGATAAMCTGTATCAGGGAGGTTACAACTGGGGTTGGAGCGAAAACCTACAGGAGGGTAGCGCTGCAGGACCAGGATGAATGACCACTGCAGTAGAGAAAAAGATGGTTTTGGTTCCACCATCCCGTCATTACAGGATGAACTCCAAAAAACATTGTTTCTGGCTGAAAGCATGAAAGAATAAAAAAAGATGCATCGACCTATATTTTATTTAGATAGTGGCCAATAAAACCACACAAGCACGACGCTTTGCCAATTCATCAAGATTTTCAACATGACAAAAGAACAACATTGGGACTTTTTAGAAGTACAAAACAAATGACACAGTATATAAATACTTGGCCATAAAAGAGTAGCACTATAAATGGCTCTTGGTTGCTTGAAATGCAAAGTATCCCCTTGTGTACAGTTTGTTGAAATAGAAAAGCACTCAATTAATTTTTGCATTATTCATTGGACTATATAAAATGGCATCCCTTCAGGAGCTCAGGTTTAGCACAAAAACAAAGTTATAGGAAAACTGAGAAAAACCACTGGACCATAAAACCGTGCCTTTCAGATGACACCTTTGTGRGAAACCAAAATTCACACCCACATTGTAGTCAATCAAAGTGAACAGTAAAAGACTAAAACTATGKCAACAGTTAATCAATGCACTCTAGTGTGCCATATCAACCTGCAGCCAAAAAACAAGCTCAACAATGCATCATAGTCTTCAGGTGAAAAATAGAAAACCGATCAAATACAAACTTCATGAGAATAATGGTTAAGATACTGAAAATCTCCTAGGATCTGTGAGATACTTCTTGTGTGGTTTGACCGGCCTGTAGTACAATACCATTAAACACAGCTGACCGCCTTGTGACGCCTATTCTGTTCGTGAAGAAAATGTGGATACACAACAAAGTCTTAACAGTTGTTGGCCTTTCATGGGAGTTTTTCCTAGCCACCGTGCTTCTACACCTGCATTGCTTGCTGTTTGGGGTTTTAGGCTGGGTTTCTGTACAGCACTTTGAGATATCAGCTGATGTAAGAAGGGCTATATTAATAAATTTGATTTGACAGCACAGTAGGCTAGAGCCCTGCAGTGCGGTTAATGTGATCTTGAACAACAAAATATCTTATAATAAAATTAAAACCTCACAAATATCTATTCATCTTTTTTTATTTATTTTGGACATAACTTGAGTGTGTGCAGTGTTTACACAGCCGTGTCATCGCGCAGGCACTTTGACTGCTTAACGTTTATAATCACAAGCTGCATAACCAACACAGCCCTGGGAGGGGGCTGGAAAATACAATGGAGAATGCCACAAGGCAGAGCTTTGGTCAAGCGGCGCCTCATGTTTCAGCAATTTAAATTGTTCTAAGAAAGCACTAACGGGACAGAAAATGGAGTGAAAATGATTGCAGGTTTATAAAACACGTCTTTTCAGAGTTGTAAGGAGACCTCRGAGTAGCCAGATGTGTATGTATGAGTGAGAGGGCTGTTGATATAAGAGATAGATTAACTATGCAACAAGGTCTTATTCTAACAACTCAATTTCAAGTCACCGGCTTCAGTTGAATAAAAATGAAAATACCTGTGCAAAACATTTTCTGAAGGCCTCAAAGCTCAAATAAATCTTAGAAACAAAAACACAAACAGAATAAAGAACAAGTTTTACATTAAATATAAGATTGCAGTGGTCCGTGGATGGGTCTTTAGTCCTGAATCGAAAGGGTTTGGAATTGATACTCTACCACTGACCCCTGTCGGCGGGTGTAAAAGAGGAATGCAACTGACAGGGTTTCTGGCCACACCACTGCACTGTGATGGTGGGGGGGGGGGGGGGGGTGCAGCACAGCAGCTCTTCTTACTGGTCCTCAAGTTAGTTGGGTTTGCTGGGCCCTTTTCCTGCATGGTGTAGATGACAGACAGACGAAGGAGACAGTTCAGAAGACAGAGATGAGGGCAAACACCCCGTAGAGGAGGGCACAGGGGTACGCCACCAGAAGTTGCTGTCCGTCCATGGCCAGGGCCGAGATGAAGATCTTGGAAGCGGAGAAACTGCACCAGCCAATTATCGTGGCTGCGATGATTATTCCAAACATGCCTCTGAAAAAGGTCAAGAAAAGCCAGTTAGATCAGTTGGTAAATTGTTTGGTAAGAAATTGGGCAATTTAATTGTCCACAAACAAAGAGCATCAAAAGTCAGCCATTTTACAGTAGCAAAGGCTCATATTATGTTGTGCACCACCTGTCACTTAGACTCCACAGATCTGCTCTATATAATGTGACAGAGTGCCTTACTACACTGACCTAACATCTAGTCTCAGGCCCATGTTTGTTCTTACTGTAAAGAGAAGATGATTCCGAAGCTGGCAAGGAGGATCATGGGTAGCAGGCAGTAGCCCAGTACACTGGCGACACAGCCAAACGACACACCTGTCATGCTCATTAGGTTGAGGAGACAGTACATCCCCAGGCAGCCGATGACACTGATGCCATACACATAGCCAAACTGGATCTTTCCTGTCTGTAGCAGATAGACAGAGACAGGAACATATGGACAACTCATCAGCCATCTGCATTTACAGTCATTTCTTCCCAAGGCAGACAATGCTATTGCACACGGTATAATGACAAATACATACAGATACCATGTACGAGTTCAAGTGCTGTACTGCATCAGTAATAGAATAGTTCTTACCAGAAGTAAGGTGGCTCCGAAGGCCAGACAGAACACCATGGGCCCAGCCAGGTCAGTCTCGTTCATAATGTTACCATCTGCTGCCTTCATGGGGTGGAGCACTGTCAGGGTCTTCTGCCAGATGTGGTCAAAGTTAATGCCCAATTCTGTGAGGTAGAGCAAAAGCATGAAATTATATTAAAGCAATGTCAGATATAAGTGAAAGGGTTGGTTGAGAGAAGGGACAACTCATTCTTACAATATAGTCAGAAGAAAAGAGAATCACGCAATTCTCTATACCTCCTAGAATGACACTTTTTCAGTTTACAAAGGAAATTACAAGCCACAGAAACATTTATTTTGTATCAAGAGAACACTTCTTTCACTACGACACACCAATGTATCAGATGAATGCTCATCTCCAAAATAAGACCTTACTTGGGAGTAATTTATTAGCTTAGCAGGATGGCCCTGGTGATCCCTGACTGCTGACCCATTTAGTGCACACAACTGGGTCACTCTACTGGTTTAACTAGGTCTTCCTGTCACAGGGGAGGGCAACACGGACACATATCCCACTAAACCCATCATAGTGCTCCCCCATAGAGACGTATAGAAATCACAACGTTGCATCTGTCCCGTTATGGCATCTGAGCACATGGGCAGCGCCATTGAGGCCATCTCAAGTTTGAAGTAGTCAATTTTCTTCTACTACTTCTTGAGTAGGTAAACGCACAAAGGTACATAATGGAGTGTATTGCTTGAATAGGTATGAAGCCAAGGTTGGCGATTTACTGCCACCTGGATTCATGGAATGTTTGCTCACAAGTATAATTAATTGACTGATCCCTCCTGATGACCTGGATGGAATTATGTGATCCTTCCTTAAAACATAGGAAGTTCAACCCAGTTAACCACTTCAATATGGTGAAAGTCCTTAATGGGGCTGCCCATGCTAAAATTGGTTTTTGGGCACTGGAGTCCTCTATAGATCTTGATGTGCTCCCAAGCCAAAAGGATCTGACTCGTTCATTTCTCTAGTCGGAATGTGGACAATCAGAGCCCAGGGCGGTATATGGCTGGGGAAACATACTGTACCTCAACCTAGGGATGGAATACACTATATATACAAAAGTATGTGGACACCGCTTCAAATGAGTGGATTCAGCTATTTCTGCCACACCCGTTGCTGACAGGTGTATAAAATCGAGCACACAGCCATACATTCTCCATAGAAAAATATTGGCAGTAGAATGGCCTTACTGAAGAGGTCATCGCATTTCAAATGTGGCACCGCCATAGGATGGTGCCACATCATACAAGTCAGTCGGTCAAATTTCTGCCCTGCTAGAGCTGCCCCAGTCATAGGTAAATGCTGTTATTGTGAAGTGGAAAGGAGCAACAATGGCACAACCGCGAAGTGGTCGGCCACACAAGCTCACAGAACGGGACCGCCGACTGCTGAAGCGCATAAAACAATAGTCTGTCCTCGGTTGCAACACTCACTACCTAGTTCCAAACTGCCTCGAAGCAACGTCAACACAGAAACTGTTCGTTGGGAGCTTCATGAAATGGGTTTCCATGGGCGAGAAGTCGCACACAAGCTTAAAATAAACATTGTCAATGAAAAGCATCGGCTGGAGTGGTGGTGGAATAATGGTCTGGGGCTGTTTTTCATGGTCTGGGCTAAGCCCCTTAGTTCCAGTGAAGGGAAATCATAACGCTACAGCATACAATGACATTCTAGATGATTCTGTGCTTCCAACTTTGTGGCAACCGTTTGGGGAAGGCCCTTTTCTGTTTCAGCATGACAATGCCCCCGTGCACAAAGCGAGGTCCATACAGAAATGGTTTGTTGTGTGGATGGTGTGGAAGAACTTGACTGGCCTGCACAGAGCCCTGAACTCAACCCCAGACCATGTGTCCACATACTTTTTGTTCATGTAGTGTATGACGTACTCCTAATCATCCTGAAATTATAAAAGGTGAATCGAGAAGATTGAAATACAGCTAGTAAACTAAACTGCTGTTTTCGCCCGCATGCTAGGCTAGCTAATGCTATATCCACCCATTGGATTCCATGATAATGCAATGCCTAGGGTTGGGGTAAGTAGCTACCAAAAGTGTAGCTGAATCCGATGGGTTGCTTTAGCATTAGCTAACCTAGCATGTCGACAAAAACGGCAGACAAATATTTCAATCTTCTTGATTCACCTTTCATAATTTTGATTAGGAGCTATATTCAATCTTTTGCTGAATGGTTACAGATCGCACGATAGAAATGTAAAGGTAATTTCCGATTGAGCCGACATATGCAGCGTTAACCGTGCCTGCAGTCTCCACTAATGRGGGAACATTTCCATTTTAAACACGCTGTAACACAGAACTTCCGTGAGACAGATGAAATAGAGCCCTAGGAGTACAACGACATATTCCATCCCTGGATTGAGGAACGTTTCCCCAGCCATATACTGCGCTGGGCTCTGGCTGTCCATTTCCCGGCATAGCACTGATCCGACTCGAGAGAAATGAACGAGAGTCGGATCCTTTTGGCTATGTGATCCCCTGACCACTCATACCTTGAGAAATGTGTCTTCATTCCCCCAATCCCTAGTATGAAGCTCCTAATGCTTCAGAGTAAGTCAGAGGTAAAGATCAAATCTAAAAGCTTCACCTAGCTTCAACTAGCCAATCCTCTCAGAACAACAAAAGTGCTTAGGGAGGTAGAGGAAAAGGCTTGATTTGTGATCAAGCAATTGAGTTAGCATTCTTTACCACCCCTTTCCCTATGGAGTCTCACCACTTGGTTATCCTTACCCTCCAGCAGCGGGGGCTCGTCATCAAAGCTGCTGCCGTACATGGACTGTGTGGGGGAAGGTGTGAAGGCTGGTGTGGGCTGGTAGATCTGGCCTGTGTAGGGCTGCTGGGGTTGCATCATCCCTGGGGCTGAGTATCCCATCGGTTGGGAGTAGTCATACTGACCCCTGATGGGGAAACAGGCACACTTCTCAGAAAACCTTTATGGCTGGGTTAAAAACACTATGCCTCAAGCTAGTAAGCAACACATAGGGAACAATACTAACAAAACAGGCTGTTGAGAGAAATTGAGGGAAAATGCATTGTTTTCAAATTGTTGACAGGCATGTGTATTTTCAAAGCACAGTGAGTTACAGAGTAACTGGGGTCAATGCAAATTTAACAGGTTGACAAAACATACTGTTTGTAGGGGTCTTCTGTGTTACTGTAGCCATATCCAGCAGGTTGGCCTTGGTCATCTACACTGTAGCTGGACTGGTAGAAATCTGTGTTGAAGTTGTCAAACCCTGACATTTTTGACCGTCTGAAAAAATAAATAGTTAATGAGCATTGTACAGCTGGAAGAGAAAATTGTGTAAACAGTATTCAATTGATGGCTAGTTTAGCACCGCTTGATGCATTGGTATCTGGGAAGGAGATGGTTTGGGATGAGTTGGACAGCAGAGTGCTGGAAAAGCATCCAACAAGTCTTCAGTATATGGGAACTCCTTCAAGAGACTGTTGGAAAAGCATTCCTCATGAAGCTGGTTGAGAGAATGCCAAGAGTGTGCAAAGCTGTCAAGGCAAACTTTGAATATAAAATATATTTTGATTTTTTTAACACTTTTTTGGTTACTACATGATTCCATGTGTGTTATTTCATAGTTTTGAGGTGTAGAATGTATTAAATAGTAAATATATTGAACCCCTTAAATGAGTTGGTGTGTCCAAACTTTTCACTGGTTCTGTATGTAAATGTCAATTTTTATTTTGAATACATTGGCTAAAATATCTATACCTGTTGTTGCTTTGTCATTATGGGGTATTGTGTGTACATCGATGAGGGGAAAAAACGATTTAATWCATTTTAGAATAAGGCTGTAATGTAACAAAATATGGAAAAAGTCAAGGGGTCTGAATACTTTCCAAATGCACTGTATTTATGACAATGTAAAACAATACAACCACGCATGTAGATAGTACATTTAAAATCATCGAGGGTGACTTCCATTGTGGCGACTTCATACCCTTCCACAACTGACGTGTAGCACCCACGTTGGTGATGCCTCTACTGCTACTACAGCGCAAAAAGCCCACCACACATCAGTCTAGAACAGTAGTCATCTCCACTACGAGCTCTGACATTTTCAGAATGGGGGTCAGGTCTCATTGATCAAGCAGCCGGGGCTGAGATGCATCTTTTAAACGCAAACTTCAGCCAGCTATTTAGCGAAACCAGACAAGTCAACATGCCATCAGTCCTGCAACTCCGTGGATAACTAGGTGAGTTAACGTTAGCTAGCTAGCAAGCACGTTTGTTAAACATGTTGGGCAATATTTGATTAAATAATTTGCCGTCTAACGTTAGCTGGTTAGCTAGCTAGTTTACTAAAACTGGTATTTKACGTCAGCTAGCTAGCTAACTAGCCAAATGTATTCCAAGTTAGCTGGCTAACTGGATGCCTAACTAGTTTACGTAGACAATCAGGGTGGCTAGCTAACGTTGGCTAGRTAGTTAGAGCAGACTAATAAAGGAATGTAGCCTCGTAATTTACCCGACTGATTACCATACCACTGCACTACCTATAGTATAAGTCTGGAAATTATATCTAGTTACAATTGACATCCGTGCAGTTATAATGTAACGTTAACGTTAAGCTCGCGGGATCAGGCGGCTTCGCGACGCTAAAATGAATGTGGGCCTCGACACAATATTTAACCAAGCTATAAAAAAAAGTGTTTTACTATTACATGGATTTTACTAAGCAATACTAACCGCCGTTACCTGCAACGATGAACAATTCAACAATGGACTCCGCCAACTTCGTTGCTAGATACGTGTCAAGAGAAAACTAAAGGAATGTTTTTCCGGGTCTTCTTCTTCTATGGTATTTGGCGATCAGGAAATATACGTTAGAGGTGCATGGTGCCACCTACTGTGTGGGGTGAAAACTGGGGAACTTTAACGCAGAAAAACAGGGAAATAGGGAAAGGGTGAAAAAGGTTGGATGGGGAGCGTCGCTACTCATTTACCCCCCCCATTACCTCCATTCACAATTATGTCAAGTATCTTATATTTCTTGATGACTTGACTTGTACAATTTATCATTTATTTATAATGTATTGCCATTGCTTCCTCATTTGCACTTGCTCCTTCAACTATTACATTTACATTTACATTTAAGTCATTTAGCAGACGCTCTTATCCAGAGCGACTTACAAATTGGTGCATTCACCTTATGACATCCAGTGGAACAACCACTTTACAATAGTGCATCTAAATCTTTTAAGGGGGGGGGGGGGGTCAGAAGGATTACTTTATCCTATCCTAGGTATTCCTTGAAGAGGAATATTAGCACTGCCTCTGCATAGGAGACCTGGTGGACAGCCCGGATATTTGCTACTTCAACCTCCTTCGCTCTTACCGGGCACTCCTGGAAGTCGGGAGCATTGTATCCACTGATTCTTCCACGACATATTTATTCCATCTGCACAAACTTGCCATGTGGCTAAACATTTTACATTTAAGACACTACAATGGTCTATTCATGGTTTTGACCCTTTCTGCACTGCTCTCACCATGGAAACTTCAATCTGTCTCACTCGCACGGTACATTTCTGATCCCCCATAATTGAAATACTCCACTTTCTCCACCGAAACTACACACTCTTTTGTCCCATGCCCATCTGCACACCTCATAATCTCCCTCCTACATTCTGGCGCTTGAAACACTGTAGTGGATTCGGAAACAAAAACTCACACGACTTTATCCGGCAAACACTTTGCATCAAAACTCAAGACAGACTTGGTATCCTCAGTCTCTTGCTCACCACCGGGTCTGCGTTGCACCAAACGGCGTGTATCACAGACACCGGGGATCCCCATTGGGGATTGGGCTAGTAACTGAAAGGTTGCGAGATTGAATCCCCGAGCTGACAAGGTAAAAAATCTGTCACTCTGCCCCTGAACAAGGCAGTTAACCCACTGTTCCTAGGCAGTCATTGTAAATAAGATTTTGTTATGAACAAACTTGCCTAGTTAATWAAAAWWYAAWAWAAATTATCACTCCTTTCAGCTGTGCTCTGCTCCAGAGAGCAAAGCAGGACACAGATTTCGTCCTGAGGCTTGAAACGTGCAGTGCCCTCTCCATCTGAGCAGCAGACAAAAAAAAAAAATTATCAATAGAAGTTGACCGTTGAATATTTTGACCGGATTGACAGAACTTTAAGCAAAAAGGTTTTTATTTAACGTACAATGTGTAGAAACTATGAGAATAGAAAGGTTCAGAACTTTTGTATAACATCACAGCGGAAAACTATACGGCAGCTAGAAATTAAAAGTGGATGTTCTTCAGAAATAGATGGGAGGGGTTGAGGGTAGCTGAAGGCTGAGACAAAAGGCTGAGACTTTTRGAGGCAGTCACACAATTCTGTTTAATGTGGATGCAAGGGTTATTATTGTGGTGGTTGCTGACATTAAATGAGTGCAGAGACTTTTCTTTATCTTCGGTAAGCATTGCATTCATTTACCACTGGTATCTTTAGTAGGAGGAGCATTTTTCTGTGCACTTATTCTGATGAAACAAAATAACACATTCCATTGGTAAAAACTTGATCATTAGTTTATGATGCTCCATTGACATTTGAGAAAAGGACAACTAGAATTGGATTAATTTGATGCCAGTTCATGGTATCCACTACCGAGAGATTTGAAAGGCCTTGATGACATCCGGAAAAACTTGCCCAGGCGAAGGGAAGGAAAACTGAAAACAGACCTATCACTGATAGCACCATGTATCCCTTAGAGTTTAATAGTTAATTAAGACTTAATAATGGCCTTGTTTCCACCAAAACTTTCTCCCAAAGCTAACATTCACTGTTATATTAAGCAAATTAGAGAAGCAAATTCAAAATAAAAGACATGTCCCTGACAGGCTCCTGGACCATACAAACAAAAGAGAAGATGGGAAGAAAGAAGGAAAAGTAAACAGCAAACAGCCTTAGTAGTAGTGATAGCAGACCCATATATCCCCTAGTGTTTAAAGCGAACGTGGCAGGTCCCCTGACGGGAACAGAGCAGGTGCTAAGCAACATCCTCTGCATGATCTCCCAAATCAACAGGGTTTATGTCCTAGAAGCTGGGATGATACCACTTTTCCAAAGACTGGCCACATATCTAAAGCCCCCCAATGGGAGACACCACAGAACTATTCCTGCTGGTAAATGTGCCATAAAACTACAGGAAATGCAACACAAGGGAATGGGATGCCACTGTTTCTACAGTGCTGTAAATTGTTAATGTTTCAGGGCCCCCTGTCTCTAATAGTGTGCACTTATAACAGCCAGTTTGAAAGTGCATAGCTTATCCCACCATTCAAGCAACCACAGACAACACAAATTGCTGACTGTGGGAAATTATGTAACCTCTTAATTATACAGCTGACGTACAGAATGAAAGACGACTATGAACAAACACAAGCTGGTGAGTGAATACATAAGCAAGCAAGCTAGTCAATAGACAAGTGACAATGTAAGTGACATACATGAATTTCATGAAATAACTGTCTGTGCCATAGGCTATTGTTCGCTAATGTCATTCGTAGGCGGCTATAAGAGACCCGTATGGTCACTACGTATTATGTATAATGAACTGTCCACCAGCCATCTCCCACCTCCCACCCTAATAGAATGCAGTCAAGCTGCAAGTATCTCTAAACCGTCATCATGTATTCTGATCATAGAATATGCTATCAACAGATAACATTCCCGAACTTAGAACACTGATTAATGAATAATGTCATCCTGCTCAACTATGGCAACTTGGCAACCAACCAGGATTCCAAAATCTGGGGGCCGAGACCCGGCGCCCAGCGGCATCAGATGGGCATTGTATATAACAACAATTCACTTTTGTTTCCTATAGCCTTTCTGTTTACTCCAATCTGGCGTAGCCGGCAGCCGGGGACCCTTCCCTGCAACTGCAGCAGGCTCCTTCATTAGACAACAGGATGATGGCCCTGCACTTGTTTTGAGAGAGCTGCTAGCGTTGGGACTAGCACTCCAATTTCTTTCCCTGTCTTGCGCTCCCACTTATTTCAGCTCCAGGAGCGCCTGCAAAAGCCCTTAATGTGCACTAGGCTCCATTTTAAAGCTGCTTCTCTCTGGGGAGAACTCTGGACCCAGTTTAGTAGAGAAAATTGCCTGCCAAAGTGTGGGGAGCAGCCATAGAGAAGGGCTTAGGAAACCTGGTGCGGCAGCACCCTCGTTAGAAAATTCCTGTCACAATTGTGCAGGGTAAATACACTGTATTGTCTCCAGTCCATTGTGTACTGAAGTCAAATCAAGTCTACAATTATGCAAGGGAACACTACACTAGAACTGCTAATTTGAGAGGAAAGTGAATAGAAGAAATGGAGAGACATTTTTTTCAGAAGAGACTCCTGATGATTTTATTAGTCACTATGCACACAAAGAAACATGCAACCAAGTACAAATCTAATACATTTTTATTTGTCACATGCACCAAATACAACGGGTGTAGACTTTACTGTGAAATGCTTGCTTACTTAAATAATAAAAAGAAAAATAGTAACATAAAAGGAATAAAATACACAAGAATGGAGCTATATACTGGGAGTGCCACTACCAGATCAATGTGCAGGTTATGAGGTATTTGAGATAGATATGTACATGAAGGTGTGGATCTGCTTTTTTCTAAAGTATTTTTCTTTACTTTTGAACCGAAACCCCAACAGAAGCTAGCCAGCTAACTAGCTAGTAGTCAGCTAACCACTGCGAGCGGTCATCAGCTAACCTTTAGCTCGGAAAACTCTCGCCAGTTTGCACAACGCATTTCAAACCAGAGCATACTGGACTTATTTTCTCTCCATATCCCCGGATTCCTATCGCAAGCTCTGAACCTTTTCACCTGGATKATCGCAGCTAGCTAGCTGCAATCCAAATGGCTACTCCTGGCCAATGTTTCTGTCCCGAAGCAAGCACCAATTAGCCTGGAGCTAGCCCATGCTAGGCCCATTTCCCGGCTAGCTGAAGAGGTCCATCAGCCACTCCTGGGCCACAATACCTATTTTGCCAATTGGCCTGGACCCCTTTTACTGCCGGTTCTGAGCCCCACCGATCCTTCACGACTGGACTACCGACGTAATCTGCCAGATAACCAAGTCTCAGTAATGATCAAAATGTCCGTGTTAGTTTGAGAAGCCAGAATTACAATAAGATCCATTTTCGAAATCAAACTTCTGACATTTACATGAATAAGTCCAAGGCCACAGCTGCGGAATTTCAGATCAGACAGTCTCTAACAGAAACATGCTATGTTCAGCAGGTAACACTCTATATGAAATAACCATGAGGTTGGCTTGAAAATGAATACTGTAGATACAAAATTGATTAGAACTATAACTCGAATGAGGACGTGGATTAATTCAATGAGGTTTACCTGTTTCGGGCAAGGACTGATATCCCATCACTTTTTTTGTACCTTTTCAATGTTAGCAAAATGTTTTCCTCAAAACGTTCTACAGCTGCACCATTGAAAGAATCTTGACTCTTTGCATCACCACTTGGCATGGAAAATGCAACGGCTTCAAACACAAAGCGCTACAGAGGGTGGTGCGGACAGCCCAGTAAATCACTGGGGCCGAGCTKCCAGCCATCCAGGACCTCTATATCAGGCGGTGTCAGAGGAAGGCCTGAAAAATGGCAGAAGACTCCAGCCAGCCTACCCATAGACTCTTCACTCTGCTACCGTCTGSCAAAAGGTACCAGAGCATCGGCTTTCAGACCAACAGGCTCTGAGACTGCTTCTACCCCCAAGCCATAAGACTGCTAAAAGGTTWATTAAATGGTTACCCAGACAATTTGATTGACCTTATCTTGCACTGACTCTTTGCACACTCACAAGACTATATTGTATATACACACTACATACACACTCACTCACATACACTACACAGACCCTCTCACACAAAACCCACACACATTCACCTACGCTACATACACACACACATACACACACTTTTACACTCATCATATGCTGCRTCTGTGTTCTTAATTTGAATTGTATTATTATCATTCCTGATGCTTAGTCACTTTACGATGCCCTTTATTCTTATTTTATTTCACCTTTATTTAACCAGGTAGTCTAGTTGAGAACAAGTTCTCATTTACAACTGCAACCTGGCCAAGATAAAGCAAAGCAGTCAGACACAAACAACAACACAGAGTTACACATGGAATAAACAAACATGCAGTCAATAATACAATAGAAAAGGTCTATATACAGTATGTGCAAATTAGGTAGGATAAGGGAGGTAAGGCAATAAATAGGCCATAGTGGCGAAATAATTACAATATAGCAATTAAACACTGGAGTGATAGATGTGCAGAATATGAGTGTGCAAGTAGAGATACTGGTGTGCAAAGGAGCAAAATAAATAAAATAAATAACAGTATGGGGATGAGGTAGTTGGATGGGCTATTTACAGATGGGCTATGTACATGTGCAGTGATCTGTGAGCTGCTCTGATAGCTGGTGCTTAAAGTTAGTGAGGGAGATATGAGTCTCCAGCTTCAGTGGTTTTTGCAGTTTGTTCCAGTCATTGGCAGCAGAGAACTGTAAGGAAAGGCAGCCAAAGGAGGAATTGGCTTTGGGGGTGAACAGAGAGATATACCTGCAGGAGCGCGTGCTACGGGTGGGTGCTGCTATGGTGACCAGTGAGCTGAGATAAGGCGGGGCATTACCTAGTAAAGACTTGTAGATGACCTGGAGCCAGTGGGTTTGGCGACGAGTATGAAGCGAGGGCCAGCCAACGAGAGCGTACATGTCGCAGTGGTAGGTAGTATATGGGGCTTTGGTGACAACACGGATGACACTGTGATAGACTGCATCCAGTTTGTTGAGTAGAGTGTTGGAGGCTATTTTGTAAATGACYTCGCCGAAATCGAGGATTGGTAGGATGGTCAGTTTTACGAGGGTATGTTTGGCAGCTTTGTTGCGGAATAGGAAGCCAATTCTAGACTTAATTTTGGATTGGAGATGCTTAATGTGAGTCTGGAAGGAGAGTTTACAGTCTAACCAGACACCTAGGTATTTGTAGTTGTCCACATATTCTAAGTCAGAACCGTCCAGAGTATTGTTGCTGGACGGGCGGGCAGGTGTGGGCAGCGATCGGTTGAAGAGCATGCATTTAGTTTTACTTGCATTTAAGAGCAGTTGGAGGCCACGGAAGGAGAGTTGTATGGCATTGAAGCTTGTCCGGAGGTTAGTTAACACAGTGTCCAAAGAACGACCAGAAGTATACAGAATGGTGTCGTCTGCGTAGAGGTGGATCAGAGAATCATCAGCAGCAAGAGCGACATCATTGATGTATACAGAGAAGAGAGTCGGCCCGAGAATTGAATCCTGTGGCACCCCCATAGAGACTACCAGAGGTCCGGATAACAGGCCCTCCGATTTGACACAATGAACTATATCAGAGAAGTAGTTGGTGAACCAGGCGAGGCAGTCATTTGAGAAACCAAGGCTGTTGAGTCTGTCYATAAGAACGTGGTGATTGACAGAGTCGAAAGCCTTGGCCAGGTCAATAAATACGGCTGCACACTATTGTCTCTTATCGATGGCGGTTATGYTCTCGTTTAGGACCTTGAGCGTGGCTGAGGTGCACCCATGACCAGATCTGAAACCAGATTGCATAGCGCAGAAGGTACGGTGGGATTCGAAATGGTCGGTAATCTGTTTGTTATCTTGGCTTTCGAAGACCTTAGAAAGGCAGGGTAGGATAGATATAGGTCTGTATCAGTTTGGGTCTAGAGTGTCTCYGTGCAGTTGGCAGCTGGGAGGAGGTGCTCTTATTCTCCTTGGACTTTACAGTGTCCCAGAACGTTTTTGAGTTTGTGCTACAGGATGCAAATTTCTGTTTGAAAAAGCTAGCCTTTGCTTTCCTAACTGCCTGTGTATATTGGTTCCTAACTTCCCTGAAAAGTTGCATATTCTGGGGGCTATTCGATGCTAAGGCAGTACGCCACAGCATGTTTTTGTGCTGGTCAACGGCAGTCAGGTCTGGAGTGAACCAAGGGCTATATCTGTTCCTGGTAAAAAATAATAATAATGGGGCATGCTTATTTTCTTGACTACAGTGACACCATTTATCAAAATGCAGCAGCCACTACTCTTAATCCTTTGGATGCCATTCACAATTGCGCTCTTCACTTTATCACAGGTGATAGATTTAATCCATATCACTGCATCCTGTATCAAAAGATAGGCTGGTCCTCATTAACGTCCCGTAGATCACTTCATTACTCCCTTTTTGTTCACAAAGCTGTACTATACAAGCTTCCTGACTTACTTGTTATTAAAACCCGTTCACAGGGTTCGTTACCTCTTGAGAATCCTCGGGTCTCCACCAAACTAGGTAAGTGCTTTTAGTTTTAACGCTCCACATTTTTGGAATTCATTACATTTGGATTCCCTGGTGTCACTAAGGCAGTTTTAAACCATGATGATAAATTAGTTCACTGAGGTGTGCAATTGTTTTGATTGAATTACTTGAATTACTTGAATTACTAATGATGTGTTTATGATGCCTGTGATGTTTGTGATGTTCTAATGTATTGTACTTGTTATTGTATCTTTTTATTCTATCTTGTATCTTGTAGTTTTATATTTTATTTGATGTCCTCAGGGCACCATTTAAAAATTAGACCCTAGTCTCAATTGGACTCCCTAATAAAATAAAAGTTCATAAGAGGCGCTGTRGTGCCCTCTTCATGACTGCGCGGGTGTGTGTGTACTGCGTTAAATCCTTAGTGATGTGGATGCCAAGGAACTTGAAGCTCTCAACCGGCTTCACTACAGCCCTGTGGATGGGGGCGTGCTCTCACCTCTTTCTCCTGTAGCCCACGAAGAGCTCCTTGGTCTTACTGACATTGAGGAAGAGGCTGTTGTCCTGGCACCACACTGCTCTGACCTTGTCCCTGTAGGCTGGTGTTGGAGTCATGCGTGGCTACGAAGTCYTGGGTGAACAGGGAGTACAGGAAGGTACTAAGCACARACCCTGAGGGGCCCCTGTGTCAAGGATCAGCGTGGTGGAGGTGTTGTTGCCTACCTTCACCACCTTGGAGCCCAGGATCCAGTTGCAGAGGGAGGTGTTCAGTCCCAGGGTCCCCACCTTGGTGATGAGCTTGGAGGGGACTATGGTGTTGAACGCTGAGCTGTAGTCTATGAACAGCATTCAAACATAGTTATTGAGATTGCGTTATCTGTGGGTCTGCTGGGGTGGTATGCAAATTCAAATAAAATCAAATTGTATTTGTCACATACACGTGTTTAGCAGATGTTATTGCAGGTGTAGCGAAATTCTTGTGTTTCTAGCTCCAACAGTGCAGCAATATCTAACAAGTAATATCTAACAATACGCACAATCTAAAGTAAAGGAATGGAATTAAGAATATATAAATATTTGGACGAGCAATGTCAGAGCGGCATTGACTAAGATACAGTAGAATAGGACAGTATATACATATGAGAAGAGTAATGCAAAATATGTAAACATTATTAAAGTGACTAGTGTTCTAATTATTAAAGTGGCCAATGATTTCAAGTCTATGTACAGGGCAGTGGCCTCTAATGTGCTAGTGATTGCTATTTAACAGTCTGATGGCCTTGAGATAGAAGCTGCTTTTCAGTCTCTCTGTCCCAGCAATCATGCACATGTATTGACCTCGCCTTCTGGATGATAACGGGGTGAACAGGCAGTGGCTCGGGTGGTTGTTGTCCTTGATAATCTTTTTGGCCTTCCTGTGACATCGGGTGATGTAGGTGTCCTGGAGGGCAGGTAGTTTGCCCCTGATGATGCGTTGGGCAGACCGCACCACTCTCTGGAGAGCACTGCAGTTGTGGGCAGTGCAGTTGCTGTACCAGGCAGTGATACAGCCTGACAAGATGCTCTCAATTGTGCATCTGTAAAAGTTTGTGAGGGTTTTAGGTGCCAAGCCAAATTTATTCAGCCTCCTGAGGTTGAAGAGGTGCTATTGCGCCTTCTTCACCACACTGTCTGTGTTGGTCGACCATTTCATTGTGTCAGTGATGTGTACGCCGAGGAAATTGAAGCTTTCCACCTCCTCCACTGCAGTCTCGTCGATGTGGTTAGGGGGGTGCTCCCTCTGCTGTTTCCTGAAGTCGATGATCAGCTCCTTTGTTTTGTTGACGTTGGGTGAGAGGTTATTTTCCTGACACCACACTCCGAGGGCCCTCACCTCCTCCCTGTAGGCTATCTCGTCATTGTTGGTAATCAGGCCTACTACTGTTGTGTCGTCTGCAAACTTGATGATTGAGTGGGAAGCGTGCATGGCCACGCAGTCATGGGTGAACAAGGAATACAGAAGGGGGCTAAGCACGCWTCCTTGTGGGAACCCAGTGTTGAGGATCAGTGAAGTGGAGGTGTTGTTTCCTACCTTCACCACCTGGGGGCCGCCCGTCAGGAAGTCCAGGACCCAGTTGCACAGGGTGAGGTTCAGACCCAGGGCCTTGAGCTTAATGATGAGCTTGGAGGGTACTTTGGTGTTGAATGCTGATCTAAATCAATGAAAAGCATTCTTACATATGTATTTCTACATAGAATTGGAATGGGTCCAGGGTGTCTGGGTTGATGGTGTTGATGTGTGTCATGACCAGCCTTTCAAAGCACTTCATAATTACAGATGTGAGTGCTACAGGGCGATAGTCATTTAGGCAGGTAACCTTGGAGTTCTTGGGACCAGGGACAATGCTGATTAGCTTGAAACATATTGGGATTACAGACCCTGAAGAAGGCACTGCGTGCCAAAATGTTGGCTGCTATAGCCATTAAATGTTTGGGAGCATAATTAGTGTGGGACTTTCTTTCTTTTTGTAGTTTAGTGCAGGGGTCATCAACTATATTCAGCTGCAGGCCGATTCTTTTCTTGAGCGGATTGTCAATTACAAATAATTTGTAGACTGCAAGAAGCCCAAACAGACATGTTTGACTAAAACATAATAATTTCAAACTTTGCTTACATTTGTATACAATCATTTGTCTCTCTGTTATGAGTGGGAATATTTGCGTGTCACGCCCTGGCCATAGAGAGCCCTTGGTTCTCTATGGTGTTGTAGGTCAGGGCGTGACTAGGGGGGTGTTTTAGTTTTCCTATTTCTATGTCGGTGTGCTTGGTATGGTTCCCAATTAGAGGCAGCTGTTTATCGTTGTCTCTAATTGGGGATCATACTTAAGTTCTCCATTGTTCCCACCTGGGTTGTGGGATATTGTTTGTGTGAGTGTTTTTGTGCACTACGACTTTCACGTTTCGTTGTTCGTTTCCTTGAAGTTTCACGTTTAATAAAGACGCTGCGCCTTGGACCGTCTTTAATCACGAGTGTGACATTGGGAACTAATTTATTTTATTCCTGGTGTTTTTACAGTCTTTTATGTCCAACAACGAAAAAAAGTACATACACTACAGGTCAAAAGTTTTAGAACACCTACTCATTCAAGGTTGTTCTTTATTTTTACTAATTTCAACATTGAGACTAATAAGGAAGACATCACAACTATGAAATAACACATATGGAATCATGTAGTAACCAAAYATGTGTAAAACAAGTCAAAATATATTTTATATTGTTCAAAGTAGCCACCCTTTGCCTTGATGACAGCTTTGCACTCTCTTGGTATTATCTCAACCAGCTTCACCTGGAATGCTTTTCCAAAAGTCTTGAAGGAGTTCCCACTTCTGCTGAGCACTTTTTGGCTGCTTTTCCTTCACTCTGGAGTCCAACTCATCCCAAACCAGGTCGGGTGATTGTGGAGGCCAGGTCATCTGATGCAGCACTCCATCCCTCTCCTTATTGGTAAAGTAGCACTTACACAGCCTGGAGGTGTGTTGGGTCATTGTCCTGTTGAAAAACAAATGATAGTCCCACTAAGCCCAAACCAGATGGGATGGTGTGTTGCTGCAGAATGCTGTGGTAGCCATGGTGGTTAAGTGTGCCTTGAATTCTGAATAAATCACTGACAGTGTCACCAGCAAAGCACCATTACACCTCCCCCTCCATGCTTCACAGTGGGAACCACACATGCGGAGATAATCTGTTCACCTACTCTGCGTCTCACAAAAACACGGCGGATGGAACCAAAAATCTCAAATTTGGACTCATCAGACCAAAAGACAGATTTCCACCAGTCTAATGTCAATTGTTTATGTTTCTTGGTTCAAGCAAGTCTCTTCTTATTATTGGTGTCCTTTAGTAGTGTTTTWTTTGCAGTAATTTGACCAAGAAGACCTGATTCATGCAGTCTCCTCTGAACAGTTGATGTTGAGATGTTTCTGTTACTTGAACTCTATGAAGCATTTATTTGGGCATCAATTTCTGAGGCTGGTAACTCTAATGCAATTATCCTCTGCAGCAGAGGTAACTCTGGGTCTTCCTTTCCTGTAGCGGTCCTCATGAGAGCCAGTTTCATCATAGCGCTTAATGGTTTTTGCGACTGCACTTGAAGAAACTTCATCAAAGTTCTTGAAATATTCCTGGATTGACTGACCTTCATGTCTTAAAGTAATGATGGACTTATTTCTCTTTGCTTATTTGAGCTGTTCTTGTCATAATATGGACTTGGGCTTTTACCAAATAGGGCTATCTTCTGTATACCACCCCTACCTTGTCACAACACAACTGATTGGCTAAAACGCATTAAGAAGGAAAGACATTCCACAAATTAACTTTTAACAAGGCACAACTGTTAATTGAAATGCATTTCAGGTGACTACCTCATGAAGCTGGTTGAGAGAATGCCAAGAGTGTGCCAAGCTGCCATCAAGGCACAGGGTGGCTACTTTGAAGAATCTAAAATATATCAAATATATTTTGAATTATTTAACACTTTTTTGGTTACTACATGATTCCATATGTGTTATTTCATAGTTRTGAGGTCTTGACTATTATTCTACAATGTAGAAAATAGTATAAATAAAGAAAAACCCTACCACTTTTGACTGGTACCGTATACAGTGGGGCAAAAAAAGTATTTAGTCAGCCACCAATTGTGCAAGTTCTCCCACTTAAAWAMATGAGAGAGGCCTGTAATTTTCATCATAGGTATGAGAAGAAAAAACAATCACATTGTAGGATTTTTAATGAATTTATTTGCAAATTATGGTGGAAAATAAGTATTTGGTCACCTACAAACAAGCAAGATTTCTGGCTCTCACAGACCTGTCACTTCTTCTTTAAGAGGCTCCTTTGTCCTCCACTCGTTACATGTATTAATGGCACCTGTTTGAACTTGTTATCAGTATAAAAGACACCTGTCCACAACCTCAAACAGTCACACTCCAAACTCCACTATGGCCAAGACCAAAGAGCTGTCAAAGGACACCAGAAACAAAATTGTAGACCTGCACCAGGCTGGGAAGACTGAATCTGCAATAGGTAAGCAGCTTGGTTTGAAGAAATCAACTGTGGGAGCAATTATTAGGAAATGGAAGACATACAAGACCACTGATAATCTCCTCGATCTGGGGCTCCACGCAAGATCTCACCCCGTGGGGTCAAAATGATCACAAGAACGGTGAGCAAAAATCCCAGAACCACACGGGGGACCTAGTGAATGACCTGCAGAGAGCTGGGACCAAAGTAACAAAGCCTACTATGAGTAACACACTACGCCGCCAGGGACTCAAATCCTGCAGTGCAGACGTGTCCCCTGCTTAAGCCAGTACATGTCCAGGCGGTCTGAAGTTTGCTAGAGAGCATTTGGATGATCCAGAAGAAGATTGGGAGAATGTCATATGGTCAGATGAAACCAAATAGAACTTTTTGGTAAAAACTCAACTCGTCGTGTTGGAGGACAAAGAATGCTGAGGTGCATCCAAAGAACACCATACCTACTGTGAAGCATAGGGGTGGAAACATCATGCTTTGGGGCTGTTTTTCTGCAAAGGGACCAGGACGACTGATCCGTGTAAAGGAAGAATGAATGGGGCCATGTATCGTGAGATTTTGAGTGAAAACCTCCTTCCATCAGCAAGGGCATTGAAGATGAAACGTGGTTGGGTCTTTCAGCATGCAATGATCCAAACACACGCCCGGGCAACGAAGGAGTGGCTTCGTAAGAAGCATTTCAAGGTCCTGGAGTGGCCTAGCCAGTCTCCAGATCTAACCATAGAAAATCTTTGGAGGGAGTTGAAAGTCCGTGTTGCCCAGCAACAGCCCCAAAACATCACTGCTCTAGAGGAGATCTACATGGAGGAATGGGCCAAAATACCAGCAACAGTGTGTGAAAACCTTGTGAAGACTTACAGAAAACGTTTGACCTCTGTCATTGCCAACAAAGGGTATATAACAAAGTATTGAGAGAAACTTTTGTTATTGACCAAATACTTATTTTCCACCATAACTTGCAAATAAATTCATTAAAAATCCTACAATGTGATTTTCTGGATTTTTTTTCCTCATTTGTCTGTCAAATGACAGTGTACCTATGATGAAAATTACATATTTTTAAGTGGGAGAACTTGCACAATTGGTGGCTGACTAAATACTTTTTTGCCCCACTGTATATACACAGCTGAAGTTGGAAGTTTACATACACCTCAGCCAAATACATTTAAACTCAGTTTTTCACAATTCCTGACATTTAATCCTAGTAAATATGATAGTCTTAGGTCAGTTAGGATCGTCACTTTTAAGAATGTGAAATGTCAGAATAATAGTAGAGAATTATTTATACCAGCTTTAATTTCTTTCATCGCTTTCCCAGCGGGTCAGAAGTTTACATACACTCAATTAGTATTAGGTAGCATTGCCTTTTAAATTGTTTAACTTGGGTCAAATGTTTCGGGTAGCCTTCCACAAGCTTCCCACAATAAGTTGGGTGAATTTTGGCCCATGCCTCCTGACAGAGCTGGTGTAACTGAGTCAGGTTTGTAGGCCTCCTTGCTCGCACACGCTTTTTCAGTTCTGCCAACACATTTTCTATAGGATTGAGGTCAGGGCTTTATGATGGCCCCTCCAATACCTTGACTTTGTTGTCTTTAAGCCATTTTGCCACAACTTTGGAAGTATGCTTGAGGTCATTGTCCATTTGGAAGACCCATTTGTGACCAAGCTTCAACTTCTTGTCTGATGTCTTGAGATGTTGCTTCAATATATCCACATAATTTTCCTGCCTCATGATGCCATCTATTTTGTMAAGTGCACCAGTCCCGCATGCAGCAAAGCACTCCAACAACATGATGCTGCCACCCCCGTGCTTCAAGGTTGGGATGGTGTTCTTCMGCTTGCAAGCTTCCCCCTTTTTCCTCCAAACACAACGATGGTCATTATGGCCAAACAGTTTTATTTTTGTTTCATCAGACCAGAGGACATTTCTCCAAAAAGTACGATCGTTGTCCCCATGTGCAGTTGCAAACCATAGTCTGGCTTTTTTATGGCGGTTTTGGAGCATTGGCTTCTTCCTTGCTGAGCGGCCTTTCAGGTTATGTCGATATAGGACTCGTTTTAGTTAGTTTATGCCTTTTACTAGTTATAAAGTCACCAATGGACCCTCTATTTTACAATGTGCACCTGCAAATCAGAAAGGCCTCTGAATATAAAATGTATTATTGACTCATCCAGTAGACAGATGTAATGTACTGTATCTACAGTGCATTCAGAAAGTATTCACACTCCTTGAGTTTTTCCACATTTTGTTGTGTTACAAAGTGTGTTACAAAGTGGGGATGAGGGGTGATTTAATTGTATTTTTTTTGTCAACGATCTACACAAAACACTCTAATGTCAAAGTGGGATTTTTTTTAAAACATTTGTAAAAAAAAAAAAATCTAAATTTAATCAATTTTATACTCAGGCAGTAACAAAACATAATGTGGAAAAAGTCGAGTCAAGAGTTGTGAATACTTTCTGACATCACTGAATATATATGGGGCGGCAGGTAGCCCAGTGGTTAGAGCGTTTGACTAGTAACTGAAAGGTTGCAAGATCGAATACCCGAGCCGACAAGGTAAAAATCGGTCGTTCTGCCCCTGAACAAGGCAGTTAACCCACTGTTCCTAGGCCGTCATTGAAAATAAGAATTTGTTCTTAAACTGACTTGCCTTGTTAAATAAAGGTAAAAAAAAAATGTAAACGATGATTAGATACAGTATTATGCACCCAGTCCGTCAGAGTATTTATGCTTTGTCATTATGGTCTAAGACTGCTACTGAGATACTTAGAACACATACTGTAATGTCCTCCATTGGATCTGGACAAGGCCAGCTGAATCTGGATTTCGAGGAAATACACAAATAATCGCTTTCAAACAGCACTCTGTCTGTCCTCCTGAACCTACTTTCACGTATTACATTTAGAGTTCACGCCACCTTTTCACGAGAGGAAAATAACATGTTTTCACTTCACGTGAATTTCGAGTTTACATCTGAAAAACAATCAAGTGAAAATCACATTTGCAGTTTCACATGTAGGAAAACTCCACTTGTGAAAATCTTACTTTCACATGTGGAATTGCAAGTTCACATGTGGGGGTGAATTTGTGTTTTTCTCCTAACGTGAAAAATCCAGCAGCGTTGCAGTTCTTGACACACTCAAACTGGTGTGCCTGGCACCTACTACCATACCCCTTTCAAAGACACTTAAATATTTTGTCTTGCCCATTCACCCTCTGAATGGCACACATACACAATCCGTGTCTCAATTCTCTCAAGGCTTAAATATAATTCTTTACCCTGTCTCCTCCCCTTCACCTCTGATTGAAGGGGATTTAACAGGTGACATCAACAAGGGATCGTAGCTTTCACCCGGATTCACCTGGTCAGTCTATGTCAAGGAAAGAGCAGGTGTTCCCTAATGTTTTGTACACTCAGTGTACATGTATGCTACCACTAGGGAGAGGCATTCGAAGTGTTAATGCTGCAGGCTTGCACCTCTCTTCTTTGTATATTGGTCCATAACCGTTGGGAGAAGCTAAGTGAAAAGAACAGAGAAGCTAGCTCTCCGTGTCTCCTTATTTTTTATCCTGTTTTCCAGTTTGTACACATGGGTTACATTTTCAAAATCTAGAGATAACATGATTAACTAAACTATGAGTTTTCTGGGCATTTTGATGTATAATTTAATTGTTTTGACTAAGTGAAAAACTAGTGAGATTTTCCCACTTACATGTGTAGCCTAGCTACGTAGCTAACTAGCTCAAATTTGTATGTAAGTCAATGTGAACGTTTCAGATGATTTTTACAATTTTCGTTTGAAATGTTTTGGCTCTTAAAATCCATAAGAGTTAATTGACACGTCAATTAACATAAATACAAAATTCCCAACAACATCTGTCTGTTTACGCTAGAGGTATCTTTTTTTTGTATGGGCTGTGTCTGTCTCAATCAACCGCATCCACTTCTGCATCTGTGGTGAATTTGGCAGAGCTAGAGCACTGTTTGTCAGACCAGGAGACCCCCCTCCCACACACACAACCGCTTAGACTTTTAGGGTTTAAATGAGTGTATTTACACATGCACATGTGAACCACTCTAATGCTATGTATTTAAGAAGGTTACTTTTTATGACGTTTGTATCTAATGGTTGCCTGCTAATTGTTAACTGCTAGCTAGCTTTGTGATAGGGGAGAGCTAGCCTTCCATTTTGTCCTAGCTATTTTTTTGCTTCTGTTATTGTTAGCTGTCCATTGGTTTTTGTTACATTTAGTACACAGGCCCAAAAGGGATATTAATATATTTGAAAATGTGTGAATGTGTTTTCTTTTGTAATGAATGTAAACAGATATTTTTCTACTAAGAGATGATTTTGAAATAGGGCTGTCAGAGTTAATCAGTTAACGTTTGGTCATTTTATTTTATATTAAAACAATTTTTTCGTGATTAATCACATTGTCTGAAAGCGTTCCAAATACACTGAAAACATCCAAAATACATAATATATATAGCTAAGAAAACTATGCAATATCAAAACAAGTTGACATTGAGGTTAAAGAAAGTGTGCTTTATCAATTTACTTGATTTTGCTTACCATTATTTTGGACAAAATCCAGACTTCAATATTCCTGTAAGCTTTTTATGTAAAAATCTTAAATAACAGCTCAATTTGATCAAATTCTTAATTTGTGATTAATTGTTATTAACCACAGCAAATCCTGGGATTCTCTTGATTACATTTTMAAACGTTTGACAGCCCTATTTTGAATTGAACAGTAAATATTTTGAGATTAAGAGAAATGTATAATAAATATACAGGTAACTGCCAAAATAAAGCAAACACCAACATAAAGTGTCTTAATAGGGCGTTGGGCCACCACGAGCCAGAACAGCTTCAATGCACGTTGGCGTAGATTCTACAAGTGTCTGGAACTCTGTTGGAGGAACGCAACACCATTCTTACCAAAGCACAAATGTGAAACTTCGAATATCACATGTGAAATGTTGGGAAAGCACATGTGTCTGAGTCAAGTGAGAAATCCATGTAAAACCTCACACATACAGTATGTCCGAAAACCACGTATCTGACTCGTGAAAAGAAAAATGATTTTTTTTCTTCTTCACATTGGGATTTGTTCATGTGTTCATGTGTGATTTCCACCTTTTTTTTCTGAGGGTAATACCAACCTGACAACCAGCTGGCTTATTGCACAGACACAATCCCCCCAATAACTCTTATCAGGTTCACTGATAAGTGCTGAAAAAAGGGACATGCTGCCATCTATCTGCTTCTCAGCTCTATAGTCAGTTTTTCCTCCCAGGCGCCGGTTCCTCTTGAATCTCCCTTTATAAAAACCCATAAAATTAGCAGTTTCACATGTAAGAAAACTCTTAACTGTGGAAATCTCACTTTCATATGTGGAATTGCAGATTCACATTTGGGGTTGAAATAATGTTATGGTAGCAATGTTTCCACCGGTGGAATTAGGGTGACCACATTCAAAACACCCAAATGCAGGAAATAAATGTGTGAAAAAGTCACATATGGGGAAAAAAAATTCAGGAGGGGAAACCACATGTGAAAAATMTACATGTGAAACTTCACTTGTCTGAACCACGTGTCTGACCAAAAAACAAAGAAAGTGATTTGTTCACACATGTCCGAAAACCATGTTTTTTTTCACATGATTTCTTTGATGCTTTTTTTGTAAGAGCTCACCCACATGGTTCTGAGGTGCCCCAATCCCCTGCTTCAAGTGGCTGAAGCAGTGCAATGAAATGCAGAGCGGGATTCATCTGGGCATAAAGCACGCAAGTACACTCCCCGAAATCATGCTGAAGTGAATGAGCAAGTCATCGTACATCATAGGCTCTGTCTGGAAAGATGTGAGTGAGTAGGGGGCCTCTCTGATATACTTCCATTAAGCCCCCTCCATAGAGGGGTTGTGGTTTGAGAGGAAGCCAATGGTAAAGTAGATCTAGACCAGCTCCTCGGTGTCTGATGATGATAGATTATTCTGCTAAGTAAACTTACCTAAGTTCTTATTGAACAAAACCTTTCAGTTCTGCATGGAGAGACAAGAAATGGAAATAAAAGAGCATAATGTTGATTTCCAATGTATCTCATTTGAAACTGCCATAGCCTTACTACACCAACAGTATAACACCTTACAGATGGTCATACCCCTTTAAATAGCAGCACATGACGTTGTATTTATGATTACAGCCATGGCCTACTTCTGACTGAGTGCACAGAGGTCTCAGGAAGGCCCACTCTCTGAGGAGCAGCAGGTCTTCAGAAATACCACAGGACAACATTAAGTAGAAAAAGAGACATTTAGGGTGGATTTTTTTTTTAAAGAGGGCAATTGTATCATCTCTTCCATTTACTGTATAGGGCTTTTGAGGTAGCCGAGTATCATCCAGCGTAAACCACTGGAGCGGTTTTTAACCACTTGATGAAAGTTACAAAGGGGAAGAATCCATCAAATATTACAATTGGTGGTAGGTTCTTCTGAAATGAAAGTGCTCAGAATGAGAGGAGAGTATCTCTCCTCTCAGTTTTAGTAGGTCTTTCCTGCAGTCAAATGACCTAGTGGCCTCATGGGTGGATGTTATTAATCTTTTTCATAATTTCATAAATAATCAATATTATAAAAAATCAAATAAAAACTGAAAATGTGGTGTGTCTATGTCAAACGGTTTTGTTATATTTCAGTCTTCTGTGATGTATATAAAGTGTAATATTGGGATGCAAGCACAACATTTTATACATTTCACTTCCTTATCTGACATGGTACAGGTTTCTTCTTTTTAAAGCCCATAACCATGTGTGTGAGGTGTATGCTTTTGTTTCAAAGTAGATTTGTTTTAAGACTACTAAGAAACCCTCTGTGTGACCCTGATTTAGCCCACTGCAGTAAAAGMTTCTTGTGGGATATTGGGCAATATGAACACCCATTAACAATGACTGCTGGGATGGCCAACCAAGTCCAAATCCAAAGAGTGAACTTATATCTAATAAAGGAGCAGCAGTATTACCTTTTGTTATGAAATGGATGCCTAGATGCAGTTATCTTGAACATATTGTGGAGTTATACCCAACATGACATGGCTGGGTACTTTGTGCAGTCTTGGCTTATAAAACCAATCGCATTTAGCCCTGTCCGTGAAAAAGTAGGCCTAATTATTTTTGTATCAATAATTGCCTTATTCCCCTCAAACACTTATCTCCAAGATAACTATTTCCACTCTCGTATCAACAAATTTAGAGACATTAAGACAGTCTACAACACGTTGAGTTTCAACAAACAGAATGCTAAAATGTGCACGTGCCGCAAGCTAGAGCTGCATGCAAGGTGCCTGTGAGCTGGTGGAGCTGTCCGTGGTCCTGAAATTATTTTTATTTTAGAGCGTCGAACATAACTGCAAGAGGCGCTGTTGCATAATCAGAATGTTAACAGTGGAGGCAGTAGCTATTTGCCACACCAGACCAGTCAAGTGCAATGCAAATTGATGGGCTACTGTTAAGTATTTATTTCTATCATAATGGTCCACTATGGTTGACAACACCATGGTCCATTTATTTTCGAGCCTGAAATCGCTTCCGTTTTAAATACTCACAAAAACCTATTATGGACTAAGATAATGGATAAATGATTGCACTCGGATTGGGTGTTGGCTGTTGAAACGTAATCTTGTTGGATAATTTTCAGTTTGCACAAGTTTAACCTATAGGTCGACATAAAAAAAGGTGAAAGGTAGCTTTCAATATATGATATATATATATATATTTCAGTATATTCCTTTAAGATGATGTAATTATTTATTACCTATTATGGTTTATCCCTGCACCATTGAGGCAACATCAGCTGAGACGTTGTTTTTTTACGCTGCACCACCTTGCTTGGAGGGGACCGGGAYAATCGTTTCAGCTCCTCCGACAGCTCCAGCTATGCAGCCTTCAGCGCGCCCACAACCATGACACAATTTGTTCCTACGACCGCTAACAGCACAATTTGAGCACTGGGGGACACACTTACAGGACTCATCAGGGCGGAGTGGATGCAACCTCTGTGAAGTTACTCTTCAGACAGCCTTTTTAATCAGCAAGACCAAGTCCTCGTGTTCAAAGGAAGTTAGAGATAAAACGCCGGTGATAACGATATCTTTCCCTTTGGACTTTAGAAGTTGTTGTGATGAGTTTTTCTATTGAATATGTTGTAGATATATTTGTGCATTTATGTAGAGTATTGGGCTATCTATAAGCTATTCATGTTGCTCTAGCAAACAGAAGCAAGGCAGCTCATGTTCCGTTTGACAGCGTTTCTATGTGATTTGGCCGCGAGGGTTCTCATGAACCTCAGTCATTTCCCTCGGCAATGTTCTTCTCCCATGGGCAATGGAGGCAGAGCAACTGATGCACGCTGTTGTGGTACACACCTTTGATGCGTCTGTATATATTTTTGTAGTCTCAAAACACCGTTTTTTTCGTTATCTTTTGAGGTGGGTTTCGTGGACATCCACCACTATGCTATTTTTCTAAGACTGCAGCGACTGGTAGGTGAATGACTGACTTTATAAGATCTAATTCTCATAATTTATGTTCAGTGTGTTTAATTGTACATTTTAAACACAAATATACCTTGTTTTAGTCCAAGTAGAATAGCAACGTTTGGACATCAATCTACCGTTTCCATCTAAAATTCGGTGGAGTTTTTAGTCAATCATGACGGAAACAATGGCATTGAGTGGAAACTGTAGGACTAACCCTACATCCAAAGACCAAGGATCTGTTCAGAATAGTTTCCCAGATGTTGTAGAATTAAATGTCGGGGGACAGGTYTATTACACACGTCATGCAACGTTAGTAAGCACCCCGAATTCCTTGCTGGGAAAAATATTCTCACCCAAGAAAGATGCCACTAACGACTTGGCGCGGGACCCTAAGGGACGCTATTTTATCGACAGAGATGGATTTTTATTTCGATATGTGCTGGACTTCCTCAGAGACAAACAAGTTGTACTGCCCGACCATTTTCCAGAGAAGGGGAGGCTTAGGAAAGAGGCGGAGTACTTCCAGTTGCCAGACATGGTCAAACTATTGACCCCCGAAGATTTAAAACACAGTCCAGACGAATACTTCCACAGTGATTTTGAAGATGGTTCTCATGGCAGCGACCACAAGATGTGTCCGCCGTCATCACTGGTCCCGGCGGACAGAAAAAGTGGGTTCATTACAGTTGGTTACAGGGGCTCTTGCACAGTGGGCAGAGAGAGTCAAACTGACGCCAAATTCAGAAGGGTCCCGCGGATTTTGATTTGTGGGAGGGTCGCGTTAGCCAAGGAAGTTTTTGGGGAGACCTTGAATGAGAGTCGAGACCCAGACAGGACACCGGATCGATATACTTCCAGGTTTTACCTGAAGTTCAAACACCTTGAGAGATCATTTGACATCCTGTCAGAGTGTGGTTTCCAGATGGTTGCCTGTAACTCTTCAGTCACAGCGTCCTCCGTGAATCGACACACAGAGGACAAGATCTGGTCAAGTTACACTGAATACATCTTCTATCGTAAGTTGCTTTCGTTTTTACTTTCGTTTCTACCAGGTACCAGCGTAACTACACACATCCCATGTGAAATAGTCCTCCCAAGTCACCACTAGAAGGCACACTTGCTTTACAAGTTTTCCCCAAGCATCCTGCTTTTGAAGTAGCACTGAGAGTGGTCACACGCACGCACGCGCACGCGCACACACACGCACTCACACACAATATCATGCATGCACAGAGATAGTCACTCAGTCCCTGTCTGTGTATGAGAGTGTGAGTGCCAGTGATCAATGCTTGCCAAACTGTGTATCTTCAGTGGAAATGGTATGTTCCAATCCACTCCATGAAAAACACAACTGAAAATAGCCTACTACAAATTGAGCAACAGAATGTGTCGTTTGAATGCTGGTATGTGTTGAGGACGTGTCTGTCTGCCCACTCGAGAACTAATCTAGTTTGAGTTCACTCCTTTTAATTGCACTCTTACTGCTCTGTTGTATTCCCCCATGGGTCTAAACCCACTTGTTCCCAGAAACTCCTACCTGGGAAGTGCTATTCATCTTCCATACTGAGTGTGCTGCAGCCTCTCTTCATTTCTCTCCAAGCCTTCATTTTGAGGCATGGTAAGATGTAAGATGATGGGTTTTATAATGGCTCTCAAAATATTTTATGGTGCAACAAAACACCACATATACTCAGAGGTGACAGTATATGAGGTGTTCCTTAGCTGCATAGGCCCTGCCAAAAGGTAGAACGCAAAGCAAGCTCATACTGCGACAGCATTCCACTCTGAGCTCATAAAACATATTGAGACCAGATTTTCTCAAGTATATACAGTATACTGTAGATTCTTCTGTGTCATTTCCCCGAAGAATTTGCAAGGAGATGCTATTAGATTACCAATAAGCACTGTATGTTGGGAGCATATTAAGTTCCCTGATTAACAGGTGCAACAATTTAGAGATTATTCCTTCAGAAAAGGAGTAGATACAATTCCACAACAGCTAAACCTGTGTCATGACTCATGCAGTTCAGATGAGTAGCATGCACTTGACACTGTCTGGTCTCTGTACTACACAAACGCACATTCTAGCAATACCATGTATATTTGTCGATGAGAGTATGCTCCAAAGACCTCTCCTTGTTTACAGTGAAATAACATTGCTTTGCGGATCCCGTCAACCAATATTTAGCTGTGAGTCCACACGGGAAGTTTGTAAAGGTTGAAGGCACGCAGTGGAATCAATGAAGTCAGTGACAGCCTCTTGTTTGTCTGCTCACCGTCTCTGCCTCCCTGGCACGCTCCTGCTCCCCCGTCGCCCCTGGCAGAGCGCACCAGTTGCCTTTTATAGGCCTCACTGCTCCGTCTCGGTGTCTGCGTCGCCTGCTATCCACGGCAGTCACATTTATTTACCAATTTGTCGCATGGTTAGAGTGATTGATAATCAATCATTTTCAGTGACAGTCGGAGGACTCACTGCTGGGACCTGCATGCCGAAGACATAGTAAATCATGCAATCATTTTTGGGGGCAAAATAATAATTTCTAAACCGTTTGCCTGGGTCCTTCRTTGTAAATAAATAAATACATCAAATTTTTACATTATAGAAAATTTGGTCATTGCGAATGCCCTTTTATATGGTGATGGTAAGTCATGTGTGACAAAGAACACTATTAGCTTAGAAAACACAAATTAATAATTCTCCTGTAATGTGTTGCGGTAGGTGGGAAGAAGGGTGCATGGCACCATGTGTGACCCGACACATTCAAGGCCTTTGCACCTTTCCAGAGTGGCACCATACAAACACACATGCACCGGTTTCAGCTTGAACAACTGCAAAAAGTAATACATCAAGCATATGAGTGTTTAGCAGTAAAACTTTGGTGTGACATTTTGGGAAGGAGCTCAATGCTGTTTGCCTGTTTAAACCGATTTGCTTAGCTGGAGATGGGGCGTGACAGCTCAAAGGCTGCGCTTCATAGGTGCAGCTGCTTCCCAGTCCAGTCTGTCAGGGGAGCTGCCACTGATCCCAAAGTCTGCATTATTCAGACAGAACCAGGGAGGGAGGGTAGAGGAGAGAGGAAGGATATCTGGGAAAGATGGACTGGATTATCTGGCTGTTCCTTGACCTGCTCTCCAAACTGTTTAATGACTGCAATCTGCAATCCCAGGCCCCAAGGGAGTCCTAGGAACTCTGGAGCTGCTGTGCATTTGACTAAGAAAGACCTGTTGAGGGAGAAATTACATAGTCCAAAAAAAKCTTCTTCCATCTCTTTATCAATCCKTTTTCTGGATTGAAATGGCAGATGCTTCTGCTATTGTGATGGAGTAAGTGCTCTGTGGTGCCGCAGATAATAGCACAAAGAGCTGCTGGAGTGACTCTTCACAAGCACACTGATGCTGCAATGCATAGCATAACACTGGGCACTAGGCTTGGGCAGGGTATGGAAAATAACTTAAGCATTTGTTCAAAACAAGTCTAAATCATCTCAATTACAATTTCTAGGAAATTTGCATATATACAAGTTTGGGGAGATTATGTTTGGCTTATTGCATTATTGAATGTCTGTTGAGGTTGGAGTAGGTGCTAATCCGTAAAGAAAATGATGAAGTCGATAAATCTTATTTAGCAAGAAATGTAATCTTAAACCACGGTAGTACATGTCACCAACCTCTAGCCAGAGGCTACCCATAAGAAGGAAACTTTTGAATGTGGATATATCCATGATGATGAAACTTTCCCTTATAATACCGACTGACCCCCATACCCATCACATTTAAAGCTGCAATATGTAACTTTTTGGGTGACCTGACAAAATTCACATGGAAATATGAGTGATAGATCTGTCATTCTCATTTCATTTTTGCATCTTTCAGTTTAGTACACCAGCTTCAAACAGCTGAAAAGACAATATTTTTGTTTATGGAAAATATATTTCACAGCGGTTTAGATGGTACAATGATTCTCTACACTACATTTGCTTGTTTTGTCACATAAACTGAAATTAGGCGAACTATTAGAATTTTAGCAACCAGGAGATGGTGGAGCGATTTCTGCATAGTGAGGAGTTACTCTCGTTACTCTCGTCATAAATCTAGAGAAAAAAAAGTGCAATGGACCCACCAACGAAAAATGAGCCTCATTCAGAAAGAGATTATGCTCCACGCTCACTTAAACACGTTTACTTAGATATGCAATTTTCTTTGCTCTGGTATGTTGAATAATTTCTGCCTACTAAGCAACAGTGAGAGAGATTCTTGAGATAGAAAAATGTAACACTTGTGGGACCAATATACATTTTCTAAAATGCTGCATATACTGTAGATCTGGCGTCTTATTGTTCAATGGCTGGAGCAGGATAACATTGTTTAATTGTTTATTTTATTTCAATAGAATCTCAATGAAGATACCCCGGTTGTTCTTCCTTCGTGGCATAGCTTCACATCCATGTCTTACGTATATAACAAATGCAAATCATTCACTCTATACTACAGCTTGATGACCTGTGGGAATGTTGACATGGATTTTAGAAGTTGTAGTTCTTAACATGGATCAAGATTCTAGTCAGAATACAGCCCTTAATCCTGAAACCTGAGCTCCATGTGTATCTGTGACCAGAGGCATGTGGTATTATGGCTGTATAGCACATGCTGAAATATATTATTTCTTCTTTACTTTTTATAATCCCATGGATGACAGATATTGTGGTTTGTAGTCTCACTGTGCGTGTTTGTCATAGTTAGCTACTGGTGACAGGTGACAGTTTTGATACTCATCGCTGCATCCTGGATCAAAAGGTTGGCTGGACTTCGCTAAAGACCCATGTATCTCTTCATTATTTCCTTTTTGTTTACAAGGCCCTACTTCATAAACTCCCATCTTATCTAACATTGCTGTTGACATATAGACAGCTGAGTTGCCTAACCTGTTCACAGGATTGGCTAACTCTTGAGGTTCCTAGGGTCTTCACCGAGCTACACTGTAGGTAAATCTGCTTTTAGTTTTAAAGCACCGTGTTGCTGGAACAAAATTCTAAATACATTCCACCTTAATGTTCTGCTGCCGTAAGGCCAGTTTAGAGAATTGATTGTGAACTTATTTGTGGACGAATGTAACAGTTTATCTAGGTGATTTGTGATGTTTTACTTGTGCTTCCCATGACTGTAGTTTTGTGTTTTAATGTGTATATTTTGTGTATAATGTGTATATTTGTGTTGTATCGTGCAGTGCACATTTGAAAAAGAGACCTACGCCTCAAAATGTCTTCCCTTTTAAAATAAAGGTCAACTAAATAATAATAATACATATGTGCCAGCCTTGAAAGTCCCCTWACATGCTTCAAAGAGCTAGATACCTTCAGAGTACTCTGGATTTCTCATCCCTTGTGTTACACTTAACAAACATATGGAATATTTCATGTGTTTGCATCAGGACTCAGGAGGCAATGACGTACTGGCTTTAGAACCTGTTATTTCAATACTATGAGAAGTCAGCAGGGCCATGGTAAATTGTCTCACTGGGTAAATGTGAAGATGCCCAACATGCCTCAGAGGTATGCCACTAATTGTGAGATAGCACGTTCAACTCTGTTGGTGGACCTCCAAGGTGTTGTGTGTGTGTGTGTGGTTGTGTGTGTTGTGTTGTGTGTGTGGTGTGTGTGTGTGTGGGGGGGGGGGGGGGGGGGAAAGAAAGAAAGAAGAAAGAGTGAGAGTGAGTGAGTGAGTGAGTGAGTGAGTGAGTGAGTGAGTGAGTGAGTGAGTGAGTGAGTGAGGGAGTGAGTGAGTGAGTGAGTGAGTGAAGTGAGTGAGTGAGTGAGTGAGTGAGTGAGTGAGTGAGTGAGTGAGTGAGTGAGTGAGTGAGTGAGGAAGCAAAAAGGCAAACAGAGCAGACAATTATCAAAATCCATCACTCACCCCTGAATCTCATGTTAGACAATTAGTGATGTTACAGGCTGACATTTCAGTACAGAGCTACCCTTTATTAACCATTACGCCTCTCGCGTAATAAACCTTGCATACGTACAAAAGTTATCAAGCAAAAGTTGGCACTAAAAAATGTGAACTTGAGAATGTGCTCACCTCCTGCAAACTTTAGACTATGCATATGCTCACCTGCTAGTGGTGGAAATATTGTATTGCAAGCTGGCAAGCTGGCAAGTACAGTAAGTATTTTGTTTAAATGGGAGATATGATGAAAAGATTATTCATAGAAAAATTAAAACAGGAAAAACATATTAACAAGAATGCAACCATTTGCCATTGGTGAGAAGAGCGAAAATCAATGTGTTTTATGTTTAAAATCTTAAATAATTAGACATAGGAATCTTAGAATTAGACATATGAAACTTTTTACTYTTTTATTTTCATAACCATTGCAGAATATATTTCTGTCTTTGATGGGTTCATATTCCCGAAGGAGCCATACAACAAGTTACCATGCACATCTCTCATTTAATTGGACCTAATAAATAGATAGGCTATATGCAGTTCGAGTTTTGCAATATCATAGGCCGAGCGGTTTATAATGACGGTATACATTCAAATTTACATTGGAGTAGGCCTATGTATCAAGTTTCAAGTTTTTATTGTCATATGCACAAGTAGCCTACAGTGAAATGCCTTTCTTGCTTTCTCTTTCCCAACAATGCAGTAATCAATATCAGTAGTACTATAATATTTTTAATAAACAGTCAAGTTGAACAAAAACACACTAGAAATGTAACTAACTACTGTGAGTACTGTACTTGACTTTTTTTTGTAGCCTGCCCTACAATGTTTCAGAATTTGTGGGCAGTCCATCATATTTAGGTTGGGGGAAAAGTCGATATAAACCATTGTTGAATTCAAATGTTCTGCTGACAGGTCCACAACAATTTGCCATTGTTTTCTCATTCAGAAACTGAATGTAGCTTATGTACAATATTTGTCAGTATGAGTAGGCTACAGTATTGCTGTGTGATAAGAGCACGACATCATTGTCTATTTAATCTCAGAGCCTTTACCAAGGCGGGACATTTAAACCCAATAATCTATTGATAAAATAAATATTGAACAACAATTTGTCTTTTGAATGCTGTGGCCTAATGCCAATATTTCCAAATTATACAGCAAATAAATGCTGTTATTGTCACCATAAAAGGGGAATGGAGGCGTTTTCAAGCCTGCATAGTTTTCGACAGGTCTGATTTATAATGGGAAACATGCTATGTATGGCATGGGGCAAGTTTATAAATCTCGCTCCTGATTTTTCAGAAATAGCGCAAGCAGATATTTAGTGTGAAATTTACGCAAAGGTTATAAATGAGGCCCCTGGACCCTCAGCAAATAGCCTGCAATACAGAAATGGATACATAAATATACAAAAGTATGTGGACACCCCTTCAAAGGTTTCAGCCACACCCATTGCTGACGGGTATATATCTCCATAGACAAACATTGGAAGTAGAATGGCCTCACTGAAGACCTCAGTGACTTTCAACATGCCACCTTTTCAACAAGTCAGTTTGTCAAATGTCTGCCCTGCTAGAGCTACCCTGGTCAACTGTAAGTGCTGTTATTGTGAAGTGGAAACATCTAGGAGCAACAATGGCACAACCGCGAAGTGGTAGGCAACACAAGCACTAAGTGCTGAAGTGCGTACAGCGTCAAAATTGACTGTCCTGGGTTGCAACACTCACTACAGAGTTCCAAACTCGGTAGCAACATCATCACAAGAACTGTTCGCCGGGAGCTTTGTGAAATGGGTTTCCATGGCCTGACCTAAGCCTAAGGTCACCATACGCAATGCCAAGCGTTGGTTGGAGTGGTGCAAATCTCTCTGCCATTGGACTCTGGAGCAGTGGAAACTTCTCTGGAGTGATGAATCACGCTTCACCATCTGGCAGTCCGACGGACTAATTTGGGTTTGGCGAATGTCAGGAGAACACTACCTGCCCGAATGCATACATTTACATCATTTACATTTAAGTCATTTAGCAGACGCTCTTATCCAGAGCGACTTACAAATTGGAAAGTTCATACATATTCATCCTGGTCCCCCCGTGGGGAATGAACCCACAACCCTGGCGTTGCAAGCGCCATGCTCTACCAACTGAGCCACACGGGGCATAGTGCCAACTCAAACGTTTGGTGGAGGAGGAATAAGGGTCTGGGGCTGGTTTTCATGGTTCGGGCTAGGTCCCTTAGTTTCCTTGAAGGGAAATAAAACTCTACAGCATACAATGACATTCTAGACAWTCCTGTGCTTCCAACTTTGTGGCAACAGTTTGAGGAAGGCCCTTTCCTGTTTCAACATGACAATGCCCCTGTGCACAAAGCGAGGTCCATACAGAAATGGTTTGTCGAGATCAACGTGGAAGAACTTGACTGGCCTGCACAGAGCCCTGACCTTAACCCCATCGAACACCTTTGGGATGAATTGGAATGCCGACTGCGCGCCAGGCCTAATCGCCCAACATCAGTGCCTGACCTCACTAACGCTCTTGTGGCTGAGAACCCGCAAATTTCCAACATCTACTGGAAAGCCTTCCCAGAAGAGTGGAGGCTGTTATAGCAACAAAGGGGGGACCAACCCAATTTGAATATCCATGGTTTTCGAAAGAGATGTTTGACTAGCCGGTGCCCACATACTTTTAGTCATGTAGTGTACGTGCTAAACCCATATAGTGTAATAATCTGTAGCATTGTCCTGATTTATTCTGCACCAAGGCCAACTTAAGGCCAACTTTATTATTACGTTTTCAGCTTTCCCTCCTGTCTAAAACACAATATTGAATGGCATTTTGTGCTCAGCTCCTCCCCATATCCTCCTCTCATGTCTGGTTTCCCTTGAACCCCTACAGAGGGTGAACAATTTCCTCGTGCTTGCAGAGGCAGACATAATGCTAACAGCCACACAGCCTGCTGCATTAGTAGTTCCAGAATAGGTTTGTCTCATTTCCAGGCAGCATCATTCACTGTCTAACTAGACTAGGACCTACAAAAGAGATGCACTCTGCAATCAAGGGAGTTTAATGTCCACTCTTTTTGCAGCATTCAGATGATGAAAATACTGTGCAGATAGATAGCTCGGCCGAGTGTCCTCTCCAGTGTTGGAGTATGCTGCATTTCCATAGATTTTTTTTTACTTCACCTGAAGCATACAGAGCCAGTGCTGTTCTTTTACTCTCCTCTCAGTGCAATGCTTCATTACCTCATTATTTTCCCCTTAGCAGTTACTGGTGCTCTTCTACTTCACACAGATACTCTTATGACTCTGCCATATTGCTAATGCTGCTCTGTAATGCAAGCTTACCAAATCAATGTATGTCGTGAACCGCACTTTTGCATATTGTTTAAGTTAATGAACACCAAAGACCAATGTTTTCGAATCTTGCTCGCGCTAGTTAATTTCTTTACTGTATCTTGGTTCCTTATAATATGATGTTGGATTGCATGAAGTCACTACTGCAATGGGAAGGGGAAAAGGATCACAGTGTCCTCTGACCCAACTCCTTGTGTGCTGATGATTTGGGTCATGACAGCGCCAGGCAGGCAGAGGGATTCCCTGGTGTGTTAACTCAGGAGACATGCTGCCCTCCCTAGCCCTGACGCTAAAGGTCAACAACCAGATCAGAAAGAAAAACAGACACGTCCGCAGAATGAGAAAAGAGTGAAATATAATCTTGACATGGCTTTCTGTGTGGATGCAGTGGCTAGAAAGGAGTGAGACATAATATTGTCATGGCTTTATAATATTATGTACAGTARCAGTTAAAAGTTTGGACACACCTACTCATTCAAGGGTTTTTCTTTGTTTGAATCAATTTCTACATTGTAGAATAATAGCAAATACATCAAAACTGTGAAATAACACATATTGAATCATGTAGTAACCAAAAAACAGTATTTATATACGTATATATTTTGTATTTTAGATTCTTCAAAGTAGCCACCCTTTGCCTTGATGGCAGCTTTGCATTCTCTCAACCAGCTTCACCTGGAATGCTTTTTCAACAGTCTTGAAGGAGTTCCCACATATGCTGAAGACTTGTTGGCTGCTTTTCCAGCACTCTGTGGTCCAACTCATCCCAAACCATCTCAATTGGGTTGAGGTCGGGTGATTGTGGAGGCCAGGTCATCTGATGCAGCACTCCATCACTCTCCTTCTTGGTAAAATAGCCCTTACACAGCCTGGAGGTGTGTTTTGGGTCATTGTCCAGTWAAAAAAAAAATGATAGTCCCACTAAGTCCCACTAAGCACAAACCAGATGGGATGGCGTATATCTGCAGAATGCTGTGGTAGCCATGTTGGTTAAGTGTGCCTTGAATTCTAAATAAATCACTGACAGTGCCACCAGCAAAGAACCTCCACACCATCACATCTCCTCCTACTTGCTTCATGGTGGGAACCACACATGCAGAGATCATCTGTTCACCTGGTCTGTGTCTCACAAAGACACGGCGATTGGAACCAAAAATATCAAATTTGGACTCATCAGACCAAAGGACAGATTTCCACCGGTCTAATGTCCATTGCTCGTGTTTCTTGGCCCAAGCAAGTCTCTTCTTATTATTGGTGTCCTTTAGTCTGGGTTTCTTTGCAGCAATTCGACCATAAAGGCCTGATTCACGCAGTCTCCTCTGAACCGTTGATGTTGAGATGTGTCTGTTACTTGAACTCTGTGAAGCATTTATTTGGGCTGCAATTTCTGAGGCTGGTAACTCTAATGAACTTATTCTAGGCAGCAGAGGTAACTCTGGGTCTTCCTTTCCTGTGGCGGTCCTCATGAGAGCCAGTTTCATCATTGCGCTTGATGGTTTTTGCGACTGCATACTGACCAGACATGTTCCCCATTGATTATGTTTGAAATGCTCTGGATCGACGTGTACGACAGCTTGTTCCAGTTCCCACCCATGTCCAGCCACTTCGCACAGCCATTGAAAAGGAGTGGGACAACATTCCACAGACCACAATCAACAGCCTAATCAACCATGCGAAGGACATGTGTCACGCTGCATARTATAAGATCTGAATATTTCTAAACATGAACTTATTCACTATGAATCTTCCCTTGTACACAAGCATTAGGTCGATCATAATGGTCACATGGTTTGGAAAAAGTAAGAAATCTCATCTAGCGTTATCAACTCATATTTCCTTTCAGTTCACTCGCTTTTGTGGTARCTTTAGAGTCCAATTGATCATCCGATAGTGGGCCCTCTGACAGGTTGGAAGACTGCTTGGCAAATTGCCTGAGCCTCCCATCCCTCTGGGGGACCTGATACAAGAAAACCAATTTGAAAGAAATTCAGTAAACAGTGAATACCACAGGGGGCAGATACATTCCTTCACGATCCTCCCTTAGCCTCTCCTTTGTCTTATGTTTATTTTCCCTTCTGCTCTAAGGACAAATCATGTATCGATCTGTTTTTAAGTTTATAGTCCTTCAAACACCATGTGAAACCTTCTAGTCATAACGGACTGACTGGCAGGATGGGTGCCAGCCTGCTAGGGAAATTACATTTACAAAAAGGGATGTGGCCACATCTAAACAGTGCTATAGAACGAGAGAGAGAGAGAGAGAGCAAGAGAGAACACCTAAATATGTTTTTACTTCAGTGATGTGGTTATAAGAATAGCCTTCGTCTCAAGGAAATACTTCACTCAGGAGCCCTTGAGAAATATGACCTTGAGGTGTGATGGAGAATGACATCCAGTCTCCGTTAATCTTTGTTAACCCAGAAGTAAAATCTTGGGTAATCTGGTCAGCTGAGTGATTAACTTCTGCATTCATACGTGATAGAAATTGAGAGTTCCGGCAAAGACAGTGTCCACCATCGCAAAAGGAATTCTCAGCCTCCCCCACCCCCCCGATCCGTGTAGGGTCACACGTGAAGCACGAGAGGCAAAGCAGTTAAAGTACCTCTTTCGCCCAATGCCATATGTCCAAATAATAGGTCCAAATAAACGGTGACGAAAACCCCAAAACCAGAACTAACGATGCTCGTTATCTCACACATCCCATCCAGTCCTGGCAGATTCTTCGGTCTACACGCTGAATCTGCCCACAGGAGCGTAAGTCTCCATCAGCATGACTTTGAATTACAGATACACCAAAAGTACGTGGACACCTGCTTATCGAACATCTCATTCCAAAACCATGGGCATTAATATGGAGTTGGTCCCCCCCTTTGCTGCTGTAACAGTCTCCACTCTTCTGGGAAGGCTTCCCGTTAGATGTTGGAACATTGCTGCGGGGACTTGCTTCCGTTCAGCCACGAGCGTTAGTGAGGTCGGGCACACACATTGGGCGATTGGCCTGGCTCACAGTCGGCGTTGCAATTCATCTCAAAGATGTTCGATGGGATTGAAGGGCTCTGTGCAGGCCAGTCAAGTTTCTGTATGGACCTCGCTTTGTGCACAGGGGCATTGTCATGCTGAAACAGGAAACGTCCTTCCCCAAACTGTTGCCACAAAGTTGGAAGCACAGAATCGTCTAGAATGTCATTGTATGTTGTAGCGTTAAGATTTCCCTTCACTGGAACTAAGGGGCCTAGCCCAAACCATGAAAAACAGCCCAAGACCGTTATTCCTCCTCTACCAAACGTTACAGTTGGCACTATGCATTCCGGCAGGTAGCATTCTCCTGGCGTCCGCCAAACACAGATTTGTCTGTTGGACTGCCAGATGGTGAAGCGTGATTCATCATTCCAGAGAATGCGTTTCCACTGCTTGTTTGTAGCTTTCATGAAGCTACAAACAAACAGTTCTTGTGCTGACGTTGCTTCCAGAGGCAATTTGGAACTTGATAGTGACTGTTGCAACCGAGGACAGACAATTTTTACACGCTTCAGCATTCGGCTGTCCCGTTCTGTGAGCTTGTATGGCCTACCACTTTGCGGCTGAGCCATTGCTCCTAGACGTTTTCACTTCACAATAACAGTACTACAGTTGACCGGGGCAGCTCTAGCAGGGCAAAACATTTGACGAACTGACTTGTTGGAAAGGTGGCATCCTATGACGGTGCCACGTTGAAAGTCCCTAAGGTCTTCAGTAAGGCCATTCTACTGCCAATGTTTGTCTATGGAGATTGCATGGCTGCGTGCTCGATTTTATACACCTGTCAGCAACGGGTGTGGCTGAAATAGCCGAATCCACTAATTTGAAGGGGTGTCCACATTTGTATATATAGTGTAGGTTTGGTTTAAAACATAGTATGACATTGTAAATTGTGATATCTCTGCTGATGGCTACACAAAATGTCTGCTCTTTTGTAGAATTATTGTGGTTGAGGTAAAATTAAATTTTGTTGGGATGCAGTGGGAAAGATTTTTGGGTAGCATATTGAGGAGATGTGTTTTTAATTATAATTGTGTCGTGCTCAGCTTGCTATTATGACCCACTTTGAAGTCTACTACAGTGTGAAGACTGGCTGTGATGCCCCTGTTCTCCTACACATCCCAAATGTCATCGTTTTCTATATAGTGCACTTCTTTTGACCAGGGCCCATAGGGCTCTGGCCAAAAGTAGTGCACTATGTAGGGAATAGGGTGCTATTTGGGACGTATCCCTAGCCTGTCGAGGAGCTATCATAAGGAATCGTTCTCCTCTCCCAGTGACGAGGCGTGACAAACACGCTGGCACAGAACATGAAACTGCGGCTAGGCAACGGTAATTTAACAAACCACAATTAAGAGCACTTGCATTAAATATGTCCAGGGCTTTTAATTCAGTTTGGCAATTTAATTAATTTTCMGAAAATGACGCACCGCTCGTTTGAAACTTATCGACAGAGACCGACCCTTGAGAGAGAGCTGCTCTGGTAGTTAGGGCTGGTATGTTTCGGTAGAGCATGTTTCCCTTTGGACTGTTCCTATTCTTCCATCGCACGGTGACTAGGCCATGATTGACATTCAGTTGTCTTTTGTAGGGCCTGTCAATCAGGCTTATATACCTCACTGTGACAAAGCCATAACCGCCGTGTTGATTTGGAGTAAGGCGTTTTCCACGCACTAAATCAATAAATAAAAATAGCCCATTATATGACAAAAAAACACATGCAGCAAGGACAGGCATGCATACCTATGTAACGCTCTCTTTGATGTTATGCAATGATAAAGAGTAAGTATTAAATCACCCCTAGAAGCCTAAGAAGATATCTCACTGTACTGCTGTCACCATCAAAGCGCATTTTCTCACAGATCCTGGCTGCGAAATAGATAAACTTAAAGATACGTTTTTTAATACAGTCTCAGTTGTAGGCCTGAAATACACTATATATACAAAAGTATGTGGACACCCCTTTAAATGAGTGGTTTCGGCTATTTCAGCCACACCCATTGCTGATAGGTGAAATCGAGCACACRGCCATGCAATCTCCATAGACAAACATTGACAGTAGAATGGCCTTACTGAAGTGCTCAATGACTTTCAACGTGGCACCGTCATATGATGCCACCTTTCCAACAAGTKAMTTTGTCAAATGCCAGGAGAATGTTTGACGAGCCGGTGTCCACATATTTMTGGTCATGTAGCGTACACATTTACAGTATATAGTGTTTAATTGGGTTTTCGTTGRGTGAATTTAACAAGTTAATTCATCAAGTTTCTGTCAAATGAAAACAGAACACTTTTCCTATAGAAAGAACAAATATTATTATCGTGAAAGACTACAAATATTTAATGTAATGACTARGTGACTGATGCTCAATCACGCTGGAGGCAATAGAACAAAACATATAATTGCTTAAAAAACTTGTCAATCCAGACAATAGTGTAATCTTAGTGGAAGCAATTTTCCACTCAAACAGTATAAATGAATTAGAAACCTGTAAACATGAAAAAAGAAAAAAAGAAACATTTCCATCTTTCTTTTAAGCAAAATGTCACTGAGTACCCTTGAGGTTTGCTGCGTCTCTTGTGCCACACAGAATATGGGTCTCTGTTATTCCCCCAAAGTTTCCATTAACATCCGTTCTACAAATGTCATCCGTGGGAGGTACAATAACAGTTATGATTAACGTTGGTTGAATATAATCATGTGTGTTTATTCCCTTAAAAATGGTTAGGGGCATTTCCATGTAAAAAGCCCCATGAGCACTAACATGTGAAGTTCAGAGGAGCACATCACATTTGGTGTCAAATGAAAGCTAAGAGACTATATGTTTTTTTTTTTAAATTAAGGTATATGTACATCTTTCAACCATTTTCATCCTAAAAAATTAGGAATAAGCAAAGGCTTTGATTTCTGGACAAACAGATGGAAAAGGGGTCTTAGAAAGCATAGAGCATAAAACGTCTTAAAAGGTATTAGAAATACATCAAAACACAAGAACATTGAAGTAAAGAACTCTAACAACTAATATCAACATGTATATTTAGTTTTGAAGAAATGATTTGCCTTCTGTAAGTTTAAGAAATATTGTCGGAAGAAACAGACCTAGACCTACTGATAGACCTACCAATTAGTGATTAAAAAGTGTAATTCTGTAACCAAATTGGTAACAGAATGACCAGAAAATTGGTAACAGAATGACTGCAACTGAATTGACTACAATGGAAATTCATAGTAGTCACAAACCACAGTTGGGTCACTTTCTACGTCTCTTCCAACGCCTAGAACGTTATTTCAGCCATCAATAACTGTTTTCTTTCTCTTTCTGTCATGTGGTGTGGTCAAAGCAAGAGTGTGAAAACAGTCTGGACATTTCTCCTCGTCTCTCTTCTTCTCTCTCTCTCGTCTCCTCATCTTCTCTCTCTCTCTCTCTCCTCTCTTCTCGCCCTTTTTCCGCTCCGCTTCTTCGTCTCTGACTCCTCTCATCTCTCTCGATTTCAGTTCTCTGCCCATCGAATCAGCACCTCGCCTCTCTTCTCTTCTCGTCTCGTCTCTCTGTCTCATCTCTCATGTTACCGTCCTCTCTGGTCCATCTCCTCTCTTTCTCTCTCTCTCCGATGTCCTCTCTCTCTCTCTCTCTCTCTCTCTTCTCTCTCTCTCTCTCTCTCTCTCTCTCTCTCTCTCTCCTCTCTCTCTCTCTCTCCTCTTCCTCTCCTCTCCTCTCTCTCCTCTTCTCTCTCTCTCTCCTCTCTCTCTCTCTCTCCTCTCTCTCTCTCCTCTCCTCTCTCTCTCTCTCTCTCTCTCTCTCTCTCTCTCTCTCTCTCTCTCTCTTCTCTCTCTCTCCTCTCTCTCTCTCTCTCTCTCTCTCTCTTCTCTCTTCTCTCTCTCTCTCTCTCTCTCTCTCTCTCTCCTTCTCTCTCTCTCTCTCTCTCTCTCTCTCTCTCCTCTCTCTCTTCTCTCTCTCTCTCTCTCTCTTCTTCTCTCATTCAATCAATTTGCTTATTGGCATGACGTAAACTGTACATAATGCCAAAGCTTATTTATCAATATAAAATGAGAATCAAAATTGTCAACGGGACAACAGTAACAACATCAAGTGTCAAATACCATACATTGAACAATAACAATAAACGATACAGTAGAGTACATGTGCAGGTTGATTGGTCTGTCAGACACTGTCCTCAACTTATGGCAGGCAGCAAGTAGTGCGCTGGCAACCACACTTTGCGTCCCCCCAACAACTTATATCTATCAGGTTTTGACTTGAATGGTTTCAAAGAAATGATTATTTTGATTTTTTTCATTTTGTAGATGCAGTGTTAGTGTTCAGGTCTCTGTGTCACCTTCTCAATGGCAGGCCGTGCTCAGAGTGTAGTGTCTACGTACAGAACCAGGTCATTGCAGTGTACTGGTGATTCCAAAGCCCATTGCTTTGTGTTTTGCTTGTGTTCCAAAAAGCAAATAGTTTTGTTTTGACTGTGTGTAATTTGTTATCCTGATGATTGGATGGGTCTGAGCTCGTGTGTTAGTAGAACAGGTTTGTGAACAGCCCAGGACCAGTTGGATGAGGGGACTCTTTTCTTTGCTCAGCTCTTGGCATTGCAGGGCTTGGTAGTGATATGAGAGGGGGTCACTGTATTTTGAATGTTTCCAAACTTAATTGCTCTTTTTTGAGTTTTTTATTATTAGTGGATATTTGCCTAATTCTGCCCTGCATGCATTGTTTGTAGTTTTCCTCTGGACATGTAGGAGAATCTTACAGAACTCTGCATGCAGGTTTCAATGGGATGTTTGTCCATTTGATGAAATCTTGTTTTGCAAGTGGACCCCACACCTCGTTGCCATAAAAGTGCAATTGGTTCAATGACATATTCAATTAGTTTTAGCCAAATTTTAATAGGTATTTCAATTTGAATTTGCTTTTTAATGGCGTAGAATGCCCTGCGTTGCTTTCTCTCTCAGTTCATTCACTGCTCATTAAGGTGTCCAGTTGAGCTTATTTAAAACCTAAGTAATTGTAGTGTGTGCAGTACTCTATAATTTTCTGTACCAATTGAGAACTTTGGTCTAATCCCTGAGATCTGGATCTTCTCTGGAAAATCATTATTTTAGTCTTTTTGGGGTTTACTGCCAGGGCCAGGTCTGGCAGTACTGCTCTAGCAGGTCCAGGCTCTGCTGTAGGCCATGTGCTGTGGGTGACAGCAGGGCATAGTTCATCTTTGCGAAGAGTAGGCATTTAACCTCTGAATTATGGAGACTAACACCAGGGGCTGAGGATTTTTCTAGAATAGTGGCCAATTCGTTGATGTAAATATTGAAGAGTGCAGGGCTCAGATTACAACCCTGATGAAGGCCCCGCCCCTGGTTAAAGAATTCTGTTATTTTCTTGCCAATTTTAATGCTGCACGTATTGCCAGTATACATTGATTTAATTATGTCATATGTTTTACCCCCTACACCACTTTCAATAACTTTGTAGAACAGTCCTGTATGCCAAATAGAATCAAATGTTTTTTGGAAGTCGATAAAGCAAGCGTATATTTTGGTATTATTTTGGTGGACATATTTATCTATCAGGGTGTAAGGGTATCAGGGTGTCAGGGTGTAGGGTGTAAATATGATCAGTTGTGCGATGTTTTGGTATAAATCCAATTTGGCTTTTACTCAATACATTGTGCTTATTAAGGAAGTTTAGAACTCTTACATTTATAATACTACAGAAAACCTTCCCCAGGTTACTGTTCACACAAATGCCTCTGTAACTGTTAGGGTCAAATTTGTCTCCGTTTTTAAAGATTGGGGTTATGAGTCCTTGATTCCAGATGTCAGGGAAATAACCTACACTCAGGATCAAATTAAACAGTTTTAATATAGCCAATTTAAATTTTGCACTAGTGAGTTTAAGCATCTCATTTAGGATGCCATCAGGTCCGCATGCCTTTTTAAATTTGAGAGCCTGAAGTTTCTTATAGAGCTCCTGGTCAGTAATTGGGGAGTCCAGTGGATTTTGATTGTCCTTTTTAGCTTTTTCTAATCCATTCAACTTCTCATGAATTTGGCGTTGTTCTGCGTTTGTGTCAATTTGAACGGTGTTTTAAAATGGGTTGTCCATATGTCACCATTTTGTATCGCTAATTACTCTTGTTTAGATTCTTTTTTTTTTCTTCCAATTTTGCCAGAAGTTGTTTGTGTTTATGGACTCCTCAATTAGCGTCAGCTGCTTTCTGTTGTACTGTGCTTCTTTGGTTCTGTGTACATTTATAGAGTTTTAAAGTCTCACGGTAATGAAGGCGTAATTCACCATTATTTGGGTCTCTGTGCTTTTGGTTGGATAGTGTTCTAATTTTTTTCCTTATAATTTTACAATCTGCATCAAACCAGTTGTCATCTGTGATCTTTTTTGTTTKATTTTTTATCAATTTCCAACCAAATTTGATCTTGTTTGGGTGGCGGAGGTCATTTGAATAATACTCAGTGTGTAGAATAATACCGTGAAATGCAAAGGAGGATATTACATGTTTCTACTTTTGTGTACCTATTCAGGATATATCACCATGAACAGAATTACTTTCATAATTATGCATTTCTGTATAGTATAGATCAGGGACCCACAATGTCAGTTTGTTACCATCATTCTGTTACCTGGTGTTAATCCACTTCACATACTGTAGTTCAATATTCAAAATAGGTTTTCTCAAACTCAAAGTGTCATATCCTAGCTGACACCCCATTCTTTCTGAAGACATGTTTTAATCTTAATTTGGAGTAGATATTTAAGAGTAAAAAAAAAAACACTGTGGGAGATTTTACTGTCATTCTGTTACCAAACTTTGCTTCTGCACTGTTCTTCAAGTAAATGTGTTTTTGTAAAAAATAAAAACGYAAATTGTTCAAAGTAGTCATTGTGCATCGAGTTGTATGGTTTGTTGCTTTTTGCTTGGCATACTTTTAAAGTGAAAAAATCGTAGTCTGTTACTGTGGAATTGCACATGTTGTGGCCTTTTCAAGTGCCTTTTGTGGCCTCTTCCCAGTGCTAATCTAGCATACTATTTCTGTAATGCTAATATGTTAGAATACAGTAAGCTCTAGACTTGTGGAGATATCTGTCATTAGTGCAATGAATATTTGTATTAGCATTCTGTTCGGAAACGTATCTGCTTACTGTTCTCTTTTATGCAAGTGTACATTTGAAGACAAATGTTTGCAAAATCATTGTCTTGGCTAATGAGCATACAATTCCCTCCACTGCATGAGAATGCCTGAGTCCACAATCGCCTGGACTAAACAACGCTCCTAACAATGAGCAGTGGAGTAGCAGCCTGGCTGACGTGACCCACATGGTACACAGCCAGGAAGAGCTGTGACTCACTGGTCTGGGCAGATGCAATATTTGCTCAGAAATTGAGAGGACACATTGATTGGTTCTCTTAAATGTATTTTTCTCTGGGCGGTTTAAACCTCTTGTTGTTTGGATTTGAAAATCTAACAGTTGTATTGGAAAGGAGCGGTGCTCAAGGGGGCTGTGTGTGGCTGTACCTGTGGGTGTTTGAGTGAGAAAGACATGGAGGAGAACCAACCAGTAAAAGCACACCCCACTTCATTATCAACGCATCGTGCAGACAACATCAAAATAGCCTTTCCGGACATTCTTATTGAATGTTAGTCAGGAGGACTTCGAGTTTGGTATCAGCCAGACTAGTGGAATAGTGCTTGCTAAGGACAATGATATACTCTCTGTCTCACTGAGAATCTAAGTTGTTGTTCTGGGCTGTGATGAAAATGTGTATAAGTGGACACGTGAAATAATCTGGGGATGTGGCCTATGGCCTTTATAGGCCTGGGTGGGATTGAAAATCAGTTTCTGCTCAATMAAGATGTCCTATCCAATGCTTCTAGTGTAAACAGTTCCAGAAGAGCTGGTAGGCCCTGAGGACTAGGTTTGAGTGGCAGGGATGTCCATTGTAAAGACCATTCCTCTATGAACTCTGCCTTCCATACACAAGGAGCTGGAGCTAAGGAGGGAGGGGGCAGGAGCACTCATTTGCGGGAAAGATACAGTAGCTTCATTGATTCACTGTACAAGCTGTGTGAAGCCCATTACAATAAGAAGTCAATTGGGTACTTTTGGAATCGCAGTTTTAGGGTTAACAACCATTGATATTGAACAGCCAGCGAACATCGAGATCTGAATGCTTTTATTGGCAACTCGTGAGATCGTTTCAGTATCTCTTRCTTTCCTCCACCCACACACCATTAGGGAAGTTTGCATTCACTCTTCAAACGGATTCCAGCATGTCTTCCAGACATCAAAGCCCACTCAGGTTTCAGAGAGAGATAGAGAGAGAGAGAATTAAAAACACATCAGCAGGACCTTATTCTGTGTTCACATGCACTCAGGCACGGACAGAGGAAATGCACTGCCCCTGTGCACACTTCATAATGCAGCACTCGCACATGGTAACTGAATTAGCTCTGCAGCAAATCTCCCACATCAGCAGCAGCAGTGGAGGGAGAAAGATGATCTCTCCGGGTTCTTTGACTGCATGCGCTTTGAGGAATGGTGGCTCTGAGAGCAAACGGCGCAAGTCGTCACCAATGACTCAAGGCAAACACAAGTTAATCCTCTCTGAGAAAAATCACCTTTTGTAGTCTGATGTGCCGTTCTTTTGCTTTATTTTTCTCTCTGTCAGACTCTCTCTTTATCTCTCAGTCCCTCATGATGCTCAAGTTCGCCTCATTGCAGCAATTGCACTGACAGCAAATCATGTTGAAAATAACTTTGACTGCACCACAGCCAGTAGAATACTGGAACTACTGGAAGACAGATAGGATATGATTGCATGTGTTAGTGTTAAAGGGAAAATTCACAGCTAGAAACTATTTGGGATGTTTTTCAGTCTCCATACATAATTATGATTGCTGAGCAATGTTTCAGACATAGCGGTATAGCGGTATTTAAAAATGTTTGTTCCGGGTGAGTTCCAATGACAACATTGGTTGATTGAGCCTGCTGTCTGATCTTAAAATGAATGGAGTCATGTTCTCAGCACATTTAAAGAGCTTAACAAAAAAACATTATTTTCTTGGTCATTCATTACTTTAACGCAGGGGTTTCAAACTCATTCAATGGAGGGCCTAGTGTCTGCTGGGTTTTGTTTTTCAATTAAGACCTAGACAACAAGGTGAGAGGAGTTCCTTACTAATGAATTACTTTAAGTCATCAATCAAGTGGGAGGAGCGAAAACCTGAAGACACTCGGCCCTCTGTGGAATGTGTTTGACACATGATTTAACAGAGAGTTTCCTAAATGTTCAAATATGGATACTTTTAATTTTGGTAATGTTCTAGGAATGTTCTCCAACTGGTTTGACATTGGGCATGTTCTCAAATAGTTCAGAGAATTTCAGTACTTCAGCKTAACATMTCCTGCAGGTTTCCTCATGGTTCTATTTAAAGTCATGCTCTCCAATTTTTTCAGAGAAAGAAACAACGTTGTTCTGTGGGAATTTCAGTACTTCAGCATAATGTTTCCTACAGGTTTCCTCARGGTTCTATTTAAASTAATGTTCTCAAATTGTTCGGAGAARGTTAAGAKAACTTTCCTTAAAAASCACAAGAAAACTTTAGCAATGTTCAAAGAACGTTCTAAGAATGTTATTTAAAAACATACAGTACATTCCGTTCTGCATTCCGTTCTCTGAAGAAAACTATTAATAAAAAACACAAGAAAACTTGTTTAATGTTCAGAGAACATGCTAAGAACATTATTCCAAAATATATACATTCCATTCTCAACATCAACAAAACTCTCTCTATCCTCTATCTTGTAAAYCGRGATCAGATMTGTTGGCCGCACCACTAATTGGCCACACCTGYTCTTAATGAGTGCCTGTTTCCTTTGAAATTYTGTCTGTTTGAATAGACTAAAATGAACAGCTTTGTATGAGTTAAGAAAACACMGCATGCTAGCTCCATCCTTGAGGTGCAGTAGACTAATTCCATGGATAGAAAACAGAAGATCATAGGTTTGAATGTCACTGACGCCATGCCACAATAAAAAATACATGTGTTTCCATGWTTAATGCCTAAGCACGTGAATGTCCATGTGTCCTATCTGTGCTTGCAGATCAAACAGTTAAGGTAGCTAGCAGTGTTAATAAAAGTCTTATTGAATGTTATGTTCTCAGAACGTTATTTCATTACCTTCAAATAACCTTTAATTCRCGTTCTCAGAARGTTAATAAAACCTCCCAGGAAAACTTTCAYGGACAGGGAACAATAGTAAAATGTTCTCAGCACCTCCCTGCAACCTAAAAATTAAAGTTCCCAGATCAGACAAAATGTTCACTTACGTTCTGTTTACCTGGGTAYGTAATGTGTCTCTGTGAGATCAGTGTCGGACGGTGCTATTTAAGATGAGGGTGGATGATACTTTTTTTTACGTGCATGGCCTTATTTCWATTTCAGCATATCCATTCACCCAGCTCAATGTAACATTGATAGGTTTAGGGTTACTACATGATACTCAAAAGTTCCCTATACCCATCATGAGGGTGCTACAGCCTAGCCTATAAATGAAAGTTTACAACGTAGGTGTAGAGGTTGAGAGGAAAAGCTTTGTAATCAAGGTGACAGACATATTCAATACCGCATTGCATACTCTTGCCRGCTTCTAGCTGATCTAGGGTGTAATCATTATTCCAACAGTTGCAAAKAACAGTTTCAATTGTACAAATTCAGGTATGTTTATACCCGTTTCGTTCCATTTAAGAAACGTTTTCAACAGAATCTGCGGAATGAATACACTTATGATCACACGCAAACACAGGTCACTTTCATAGCAGCCACATACGAACAGCATGATAACTTTGCTCACTGTATTTTCCTTCACGCATCTACATGCTCTACTCCGCTCACCTTTTCCCTTCGCTTGTGGACTTCCCTTTGCTTGTAGACTAGCATGCTAGACAACTACACTCTTAGAAAAAAGGTGCTATCTAGAACCTAAAAGGGMTATTCGGCTGTCCCCATAGYATAACCTTTTGAAGAACCCTTTTTGGATTCTATGCAGAACCCTTTCCACAGAGGGTTCTACATGGAACCCAAAATTGTTCTACCTGGAACCAAAAAGGGTTCTCCTATGGGGACAGCTGAAAAKTTTTGTAACCATTTTTCTAAGAGTGTAGGCTACTAGCTGCTAAAGCCATCCATAGCAAAATGTTTGAGCATTCATATCTAGTGTCATCGGTAATCAGGGAATAGGTGGTGTATTTGGCGCTATAGAGAGAGTGTACTTCTTTATTAATCACAAATTGGGAAATTGTTTCATCACTTAGCATCACCYTAAAAATTACAAAAAGACAAGACCRGTGAAAACACATGACAAAAAACACAAATAAGATCGTTAAATAGCAATAAAAAGATAAGAGACCTGTAGCCCGGACTGTCACTGTGTGCATCCCCAGAAAGGTGTGCCCCAACACCATTTCCTCCTGATCCAGGAACAATCCAAAATAGCAATCCTTCGTTCCCCATTCTCTGCATTTATGACTGGAAACAGGTAGATATTCTGAATGTCATAGAAGTTGGTGCTGCCAAACATATTCAGCTTCATAGTCTGAGCCCAGTCCTGCAGCTCTGTGTAAGTGCCTCCTGAAAACTGCACAGACGCAGCCGTGCCATTTCCCGAATGTCAGGACTGGAGGCCCATGTCCCTGGAGGCCCAGTCCCACTTCACTTTCATCATGGCCCCAACATACAGATCCCTTGACTTTTTCCACATTTTGTTATGTCACAGCCTTATTCTAAAATATATGTTTTGTTTAATCCCTCAATCTACACACAATACCCCATAATGACAAACAAAAACAGGTTTTTATACATAAWWWWWWWTWWTWWWWAAATACTGAAATATCATATTTACATAAGTATWCAGGCCCTTTACTCAGTACTTTGTTGAAACACCTTTGGCAGTGATTACAGCATTGATTCTTCTTGGGTATGACGCTACAAGCTTGGCACACCTGTGTGCTTAGGGTCATTGTCCTATTGGAAGGTGAACCTTCATCTGAGGTCCTGAGCGCTCTGGAGCAGGTTTTCATCAKGGATCTCTGTATAATTTGCTCTGTTCATCTTTGCCTTGATCCTGACTAGTCTCCCAGTCCCTGCAAAAAAATCCACACAGCATGGTGCTGCCACCACCAYTTCTTCACTGTAGGGATGGTGCCAGGTTTCCTCCAGACGTGATGCTTGGCATTCAGGCCAAAGAGTTCAATCTTGGTTTCATCAGACCAGATAATCTTGTTTCTCATGGTCTGAGGGTCCTTTAGGTGCCTTTTGACAAACTCCAAGCGGGCTGTCATGTGCCTTTTACTGAGGAATGTCTTCCGTCTGGCCACACTACCATACAGGCCTGATTGGTGGAGTGATGTAGAGATGGTCATCCTTCTTGAAGGTTCTCCCATCTCCACAGAGGAATCTCCCTGACCAAGGCCCTTCTCCCCCGATTGCTCAGTTTGGRCGGGTGGCCAGCTCTAGGAAGAGTCAAATCAGGCCTTCATGGTCAAATMTTCCACCGGTCTAATGTCCATTGCCCATGTTTCTTGGTCCAAACAAGTCTCTTCTTATTATTGTTGTTCTTTTGTAGTTGTTTCTTTGCAGCAATTTGACCATGAAGGCCTGATTCACGCAGTCGCCTCTGAACAGTTGATGTTGAGATGTGTCTGTTACTTGAACACTGTGAAGCATTTATTTGGGCTGCAATTTCTGAYCTTAATGAACTTATCCTCTACAACAGAGGTAACTCTCTAACAGTCACCCCAGCGTGAGTTGTTTTATGCACACAATGTCAGAATGCAGTCACTGTTCAACAATATGATTATTATGCAACAGGATAGTTAAGCCTGCTAATTATCTATAGGTTGTATTTTCAAGTTGTATTMTCTAACAATAGTTTGAATTGAGSTGTGTTCCYCATCCTCATTAATTCACATAGTAGTAGCCCATTTCAGCGCTGCAGACAATTTATGTTTGAGGCTTTACTGAGCTGGACAAACTTCRCTCTTCAAGGTGAGCCCACACACTTCACTAATATTTGCGCAGATCAAGTATGCAGATATTTGCGCAATCTTGTGCGAAATGGAACATTTTCTGGCTGGCGCTCGCATTGCCTACCTTGTAGGCACATTGCCTACCATGTCACACATGTCCAAATAATAACTTTGGACATGTGTGCGTTCCTATCAAGTTTTCTATATCATGTTGTCGTTTCTACTGTAAGTGCATACAGTATGTATGTACGTAAGTATGTATGGAGCATAATGTATATACAGTTTTATTCACATGTTTTCAAGTACTGGTTACAAATAATGCATTCCGATAATTGCATAGATTGTAATTGACACCTATGATGTGTGTAAAATACTTTTTTGAATGTTGAACTGATTATAATGAGCTAATGCTAAGCTATTTGCCAGCTATGTGTGGTGCCATGTTTGTTGACATACAATGCATTCTGGGTGTCACGTAAACGTCTGTCAGACCAAAGATGTTATAATGAGGTGAAGGAATGGTTCACTCATCTTTCGGGTAAACTGAGCRCACCCTTGATGTGATTAATGATAAATAGTAATTTCTATTAGCTAATTCATATTGTAGTTTCTGTCAGCCGAGAGTTATACAAATATGACCGCTTGGGTTATGTCAATCTTTCCGCAGTTAGCGCTAGGACAAATGTAGCCCACATTTTCCAGTTTGGATGATTTTTTTTTGCTGTTGCTACTTCTGTGAATGTCTGAACATTGCATCCAAAAATAAACTYGTCACATTCTGGACATTAACTTTGTAAGGACTGTGTGAATAAACAGTGTGGCCAGCTCAAAATGTTGATTGTGGCGTCAATCGAAACTGGACTTTCTAATCACACCAGTTTGAGCGTACGCTGCAGGGAACACTGTAGAATGATCACACCCGTTTGTTGGTAAAGTAATGACGGACTGTCGTTTATCTTTGCTTATTTGAGCTGTTCTTGTCATAATATGGACTTGGCCTTTTACCAAATAGGGCTATCTTCTGTATACCACCCCTACCTTGTCACAACACAACTGATTGGCTTAAACACATTAAGGAAATAAATTCCACAAATTTACTTTTAACAAGGCACYCCTGTTAATTGAAACGCATTCCAGGTGACTACCTCATGAAGCTGGTTGAGAGAATGCCAAGAGTGTGCAAATCTGTCATCAYGGCAAAGGGRGGCTACTTTGAAGAATCTTAAATATAAATATACGTTGATTTGTTTAACACTTTTTTGGTTACTACATGATTCCATACGTGTTATTTCATAGTTTTGATGTCTTCACTATTYTTCTACAATGTAGAAAATAGTAAAAATAAAGAAAAACCCTCMAATGAGTAGGCGTGTCCAGACTTTTGACTGGTACTGTACGTACGGTCACTGTGGGGACAAGATTATCAATGTACTTTTTGATGAAGCCGGTGACTGATGTGGTATACTCCTCAATGCCATTGGATGAATCCCCGAACATATTCCACTCTGTGCTAGCAAAACAGTCCTGTATTTTAGCATTCACATCATCTGAACACTTCTGTACTGAGTGAGTCWCTGGTACTTCCTGCCTTAGTATTTTGCTTGTAAGCAGGAATCAGGACGATAGAATTATGATCAACTTTGCTAAATGGAGGGCYAGGGAGAGCTTTGMAKGCGTCTCTGTGTGTGGAGTAAAGGTGGTCTAGAGTTTTTTCCCCCTCCGGTTGCACTGACATACTGATAGACATGAGGTACAATGGATTTAAGTTTTCCTGCACAAAAGTCCCCTGCCACTAGGAGCGCCACTTCTGGATGAACATGTTCTTGTTTGCTTATGTCTTTATACAGCATCGGTATGTGGAGGTAAATAGACAGCCATGAAAAATATAGATGAAAACTCTTGGTAGGTACTCTACCTCAGGCGAGCATAACCTGGAGACTTCCTTAGTATTAGACATTGTGCACCAGCTGTTATTGAGAAATAGGCACAGACCACCACCCCTTGTCTTGCCGGAGGTAGCTGTTCTGTCTTGCCAATGCACGGAAAACCAAGACAACTGTATATTATCCATGTTGTCGTTCAGCCACGACTCAGGAAACATAAGATATTACAGATTTTAATGTTCCTTTGGTAGGATAGTCTTGACCCGAGCTTATCCAGTTTATTCTCCATTGCACGTTGGCCAATAGGACGGATGGTAGAGGRGGGTTGCCCACTCGCCAACAAATTCTCACATGGCACCCTGATCTGCAGCCTCTGTATCTCAGTCTCCTCTTCTTGCAAATACATTTGACTATATTGCTGGGTTAAAACAACCCAGTGTGTTGGGTTGTGACATCAGTTTTGCTTGCATATTTTTGACTTCTCTACCTTCCCACCCCCTCCCACATACACAATCAAGATACAATGTTGAATTTCAAATAATTTATTTCTAGTGCCTGCATTTCAGAACATAATGTACATCACGTCAGAGAATGCACAAGGATATATAACATTTTAATAGCACATTGAAACAAAGCCCTATTGTTTAACATGTATTATTTCACAAGATAAGATTTTATAAGATAGGATTTATTATCAGAATTGATTTGTATTATGTCATGAATCAAACAGTCCTAACATCAGGCTAAAGCCTCAGTTGAAATTGATGTACCAAACAAAGAATGTGTGCATGTGACACTGTTTTAAGTGGTATTATTCACATTCACTGACACACTTCGGCTATCTTAGGTGACAGCACACACGCACACCATGCTGTTTGCCATACAATGGTCTACATTTGGGTCCAGTTAAAACATTGGTACACAGAACAAGTGTAAAATATTATATTTGAAGTTCACTCTAAGGACATGGTATGTGGCACGTGTCCATTACTTAAAAACTGTATTTCATTCATAAAGGACTTTTCACAACCCCCAAAATGTAACATTTGTATTTAAAATAATTTGTTGTGATAGAAGGAAAGTACACCAGAACGTGCTTCAGTAGTTGAACTAAAGGCAAACGAGCCACAATACCCGTACTGTAGGCAAAAAGCAGTCACAAATGCATAGTTCCTTCTTTTTTTTAAACGAATCAATTGAATAGAGCTATAAATAGTGCCTTAAGAGCATATTAGCATTGGAATGAGACATTCATGGCTCATCCATCCATTAATCTATTAATTCACACAAACACATTAGCCGGAGGGCTGTGATTCCTCCTGTCGCTTTTCACACTACATACAAGAACAGATACTTATCCACTATTGTTCAGTGGAAAAAGACATGCTCGCAACAGTCTAACTGCAGGGGATTCTGTTCCTGGCAGCTGATACACCATGGTCTGTAGCAATTCCAATGCTGGGGCACAGTGGGAAAGTTGATATCAAACACATAATAGGACTTGAAGCACACATCCAGTSCCCCAAGCAGTGTCTGGGGTTCATAGGTTAATRTACACAACACTAACCACGTTTCCAGCCAACCATTTTATGCGGATGAATTACCTGACATGAAAAAAAAATCACGACTGGGCTGATGGAAACATGAAATGCTGGTGCAATTTCATAAATGCCTATAGATAATTTATTCGTTCAATATTGTTGGATCTTTTAGTGTTGTGAAAATTAATTAAGCGAGAAATGGTGGTGGAAACTCCTTTATGCGCAAATATTCATATACAGTAATAACCATCATATCGAAGTAAACTTGGAGTCACATGATGGATGATATGTTGTGTGGTCCTCCCACTACAACTCGGGGAAAGCATGCAGTTTTAGGCTACAGATTATATAAATTATGATGAACTTCACAGGGTGGTGAAAGTGCAAATCAAATCAAAGTTTATTTGTCACGAGCGCCGAACACAACAGCTGTAGATCTTACAGTGKAATGCTTACTTACAGGCTAACCAATAGTGCAAAAAAGGTATTAGGTGAACAATAGGTAGGTAAAGAAATAAAACACCAGTGAAAAAGACAGGCTATATACAGTAGCGAGYCTATAAAAGTAGCGAGGCTACATACAGACACCGGTTAGTCAGGCTGATTGGGGTAGTAGGTACATGTAGATATGGTTAAAGTGACTATGCATATATGATGAACAGAGAGTAGCAGTAGCGTAAAAGAGGGGTTGGCAGGTGGTGGGTGGGACACAATGCAGATAGCCCGGTTAGCCAATGTGCGGGAGCACTGGTTGGTCGGCCCAATTGAGGTAGTATGTGCATGAATGTATTGTTAAAGTGACTATGCATATATGATAAACAGAGAGTAGCAGCAGCGTAAAAAGAGGGGTTGGGGGGGCACACAATGCAAATAGTCCGGGTAGCCATTTGATTACCTGTTCAGGAGTCTTATGGCTTGGGGATCCTCCGGTACCGCTTGCCATGCGGTAGTAGAGAGAACAGTATATGACTGGGGTGGCTGGAGTCTTTGACAATTTGGCTTGGGGGTAAGTCTTTGAACATGTACCTGGCAAGACCCGGCTACTGCTCAAGCTTGGGGTGTCGCTTGGTGTCTCCACAGTCCTATGTATTCGTGTGTGTCTCGAGGACCTCTCCTCGTGTATAAAAAAGGTGGTATTTACAGAATACTCACTGCATGTAAGGCTTTTTTATGTTCTTCTTCAACTTCAGGTTACAGTCGAGTCGTCCAAAAGGAAGAGTGTTTCTTGGTTCAGCTCTTCCGCTGCAAAAGTGAGAGTAAAAGGGAGTACCTAATCAGTTGCACAACTGAATGCATTACACCGGAATGTGTTTTTCACATTTAACCCAAACCCTCTGAATCAGAGAGGTGCGTGGGGCTGCCTTTCTCGACATCCACGTTTTTGGCACCCGGGGAGCAGTTAAAATCTAATCAAATTGTATTGGTCACACGTGATTAGCAGATGTTATTGCGGGTGTAGCGCAATGCTTGTGCTTCTAGCTTTGTTGTTGGGGGTTAACTGCCTTGCTCAAGGGCAGAACGGCAGTTTTTTCCACTTTGCTGGCTCGGGATTAGAACCAGCGACCAATCCGTTACTGGCCCAACGCTCTTAACCACTAGGCTTAACCGCTAGGGGGAAGATTTTAAGATATAGTTTCATCCACATTTTCTGAATTTAATACGTGGAGGGAAGGGTTGATAAGCCAGGTCAATTGGTTGAACAAAGGCAAGGGAGTGAGGAAAAATCTAAATGAATAGGGGCGGCAGTAGTTTAGAGATTAGAAAGGACGATATTCAACCCCCCGAGCTGCTTGTGGGGAAACATGCAGGGAGTGATCCATCAGCCAGAAGGTTACCAGCTACAATATCTCTGTATACTACCTATTGCTGTTGTGACCTTGAGAAAGGCACTTTACCCCTAAGTGCACATGAGCTGCTCCCAGCCTGTGATGTGTGTGTTGTGTGTGTATTTCGTCACTGACAGAATATCTGTGCAAATGACCAATAAAGCAAGTACTGTCAACGCCAGACCATCTATGGTAGCTGTAATGTACTGTATCTAGTCCCAAAGTGGCTGCATGGTCCTAAGAGTCTCTGTTGAAGTTGAGTCTTTCAAGTTTCCATTAAGGGTGTACTATTGGTTATCGATGACCATGTGGAAGACGTAGATGCTGTTTTACGCAGGGTCAATGAAAATCTTTGTTCTCCCCCCCCCCCCCCCCCCAAGGATTGTCCCCACTCACAAAGGAATTTCTCAGTTTTACTTACACTTAAACTTTGGTATCAAAGAGGCCAGGTTCCACTCATTCATCATATCTTTACAAAGCTGTCCATTTATTGGCCTTGACCTCTGCATTTATGTACAGAAATAAAGATATGTTGGAAACATACAGTTGAAGTCAGAAGTTTACATACACTTAGGTTGGAGTCATTAAAACTCGTTTTTCAACCACTCCACAAATGTCTTGTTAACAAACTATAGTTTGGCAAGTCGGTTAGCACATCTACTTTGTGCATGACAAGTCATTTTTCCAACAATTGTTTACAGACAGATTATTTCACTGTATCACAATTCCAGTGGTCAGAAGTTTACATACACTAAGTTGATTGTGCCTTTAAACAGCTTGGAAAATTCCAAGACATGATGCCATGGCTTTAGAAGCTTCTGATAGGCTAATTACATAATTTGAGTCAATTGGAGGTGTACCTGTGGATGTAATTCAAGGCCTACCTTCAAACTCAGTGCCTCTTTGCTTGACATCATGGGAAAATCAAAAGAAATCAGCCAATACCTCAGAAAAAGAATTGTAAACCTCCACAAGTCTGGTTCATCCTTGGGAGCAATTTCCTGAAGGTACCACGTTCATCTGTACAAACAATAGATGCAAGTATGAACACCATGGGACCACATAGCCGTCATACCGCTCAGGAAGGAGACGCGTCTGTCTCCTAGAGATGAACGTACTTGTGTGTGAAAAGTGCAAATCAATCCCAACAACAGCAAAGGACCTTGTGAAGATACTGGAGGAAACAGGTACAAAGTACCTATATCCAGAGTAAAACGAGTCCTATATCAACATAACCTGAAAGCCGCTCAGCAAGGAAGAAGCCACTGCTCCAAAACCGCCATAAAAAAGCCAGACTACGGTTTGCAACTGCACATGGGGACAAAATCGTACTTTTTGGAGAAATGTCCTCTTGTGCTGATGAAACAAAAACAAAAATTATGTTTGGCCATAATGACCATTATTATGTTGAGGAAAAAGGGGAGGCTTGCAAGCTGAAGAACACCATCCCAACCGTGAAGCACGGGGGTGGCAGCATCATGTTGTGGGGGTGCTTTGCTGCAGGAGGGACTGGTGCACTTCACAAAATAGATTGCATCATGAGGCAGGAAAATTGTGTGGATATATTGAAGCAACATCTCAAGACATCAGTCAGGAAGTTAAAGCTTGGTCGCAAATGGGTCTTCCAAATGAACAATGACCCCAAGCATACTTCCAAAGTTGTAGCAAAATGGCTTAAGGACAACAAAGTTAAGGTATTGGATTGGCCATCACAAAGCCCTGACCTCAATCCTATAGAAATGTTGTGGGCAGAACTGAAAAAGCGTGTGTGAGGAAGGAGGCCTACAAACGTAACTCAGTTACACCATATCTGTCAGGAGGAATGGGCCAACATTCACCCAACTTATTGTGGGAAGCTTGTGGAAGGCTACCCGACCCATTTGACCCAAGTTAAACAGTTTAAAGGCAATGCTACCAAATACTAATTGAGTGTATGTAAACTTCTGACTCACTGGGAATGTGATGAAAGAAATAAAAGCGGAAATAAATGATTCTCTCTACTATTATTCTGASATTTCACATTCTTAAAATAAAGTGGTGATCCTAACAGACCTAAAACAGGGAATGTTTACTTGGATTAAATGTCAGGATTTGTGAAAACTGAGATTATATGTATTTGGCTAAAATGTATGTATACTTCTGACTTCAACTGTAGCTAACTAACTAGCTAAACTAACTTGGCTACATCAAATTTAAGGTAAACTCTAACGTTTGCATCTATCCTCAATCACCATACAAGCATGAAATAAGGTTGCCAAATAACGTAAACTCGTACATCGCCTTGGTCCGTACAATTGCCCTTATTTTTGCGCCCCAAAACGTAATACTTCCAGATCAACGGTAATGTCAATACCATTGTAAAGCACAATTTCTCCCCTTTCCAACAGAATAAATTACATGACCTAAACACTGCCCGTTTCTGCATAATTCAAGCAGGCAATGAGCCCCGTCGGGTCTTTTTAAAAATGGCGGGTGGGGAAGCGAAACTAATGAGTGAGAGTGAGAAGGAGAGATATTGTGTGGGAAAATGGCTTTAGTAAAGTAAAATCTAGCTATGGTAACGTAGCTAGCCAGCTAACTTAGCTAATGTAGCTAACGAGTGAAACAATGTCCGAGACAGTCCAGAAGAGGTGTCAGACTCCGCAAGCTAAGGTAGCTAGCTAGCTAACTTTAGTTAAGTCATAGTTAACTAGCTAGACAAACGTAGACAAAACATTTAGTTATATTCCGTAACATTATTTCAGTAAGCTAGCGTCGGGAGCATTGTCGCAAGGCTAACGTTAGCTAGCTACCTTATTGTGATAAGACAACCAACCTGAATTAGTCACTGTGACAGACCATCAAATTCATCATTCGAAACGTTTGTTACTTCCCGTTTTCATGGTTCAGTCAGCCAGTCACTTAGTTTTCTACTGCCAGTCACTTAGTTGCACTAGCTAGAACTAGAATATTTGGAAGTACTGTATTCTGGTGGACTTCACTAGCTGGTGGCGGGAGAATTAACCCACTGGCTGGGTCAAATATCCATAGCCCAACCTTAATAACCCAACACCAACAACCCAACCTTGCTGTATTTACAGAAAACAACCCAAATATTGACCCAATGCCTGCAACCCAGCATTTGAGTCATCCAAACAACCCAACATTTTATAGAGTGTAACTTATATCTGAAAGCCATGCATGCAAGAAGCCTTGACCTGTCTGGTGCACACATTTCTCTGTCCTCAGTTTGATTGAAGGCCTCAATCTGTATTTTTGCCTTGTAACTGAMTGCTTCTAAAAAGAGATGAGGAACAACATGATCAAGATGAGCTAGCTACTAGTTTAAAGTAATGAAAGATCTAATTGTTATAAAGAATGAATATATGGGCTACATTTATGAGAATAATACAGTACATGCATTTACTTACCTTAAAGGAGTGTATTGTTTTCAAGGTTATCACTCAAAAAAAGTCAAACATGTTTCCAGGGTGTTGATGTATCCTCCTCCCAGTACAGCCTCTTTAATACAGCCTCTTCCAACACCACGGGTAGTGGAGGGTATCCATCTCCCATAAAACATGACATTGCTACCTAGGCATCATTTAGCTAATAAAATGTTAAAGTTTATTAGGAAGTTGAAGGAATATATTAGACAACTTTYGTAGGTAGATAGCTAGATATCTTGGTTTCCATTTTCCAACAGTTAGAGGTTTGCCACAGATTCAAATTGAATCCTGAAAGAATTGTCTGCCAGAAAATATCTCTAGCAAACTGTTTGCCACTAGTGGCAATAAATATTATTGTTGCCAAAGGGGGTTGCCGCAGATTCACCACTAGTGGCAAACGTTTGCTTTTGACAACATTTTGTGGCACACTATTTAGTTTACAAAACATTTGCCCAAAACYTGCAGGAAGTTTGCAACAACAAATTCATTTCTGTAAGGGTATGAGCACATGTAACAAAATTATAGCTTGATATAAACTATTAATAGCATAGGTGGAGATAACAGTGGGTTCCTTACAGGAGCCAACAGAGCTATCAATGGAAATTACATTAACAGGCACAGAATTACAATTTACAATACCCCTATCAACATGGGAAACTGTGGCGGAATGATATTGCTGCGGTTTAATAAGAGTAAATACCTTTGACAAGCTTGTTTTGATCAGTCATTGCCTCAGCACTGCCTTGTAGTATTTGGACAGGATCCAGGCATCCAAATGATTAGGTCGGATACCAACCTCCTTATAGAGCGTTCTCTGCTTCCAAAAGGTGTCAACGTTGTCTACAAAAGTTACACTCAAGGAGCTGCAGTATTCACATAGCCAGTTGTGATTTGCTAGTAGTCTGCTAATACTGTGAGGATCAATGCTGGAGACAGGAAGCAGGTACAGGGAGAACATTTATTAAACTACTGACATGAAACAGGACAGGAACAGCGTCTGGACAGGGGACAAGGTAACGACATCAATGCAGACACAGGGAACAAACAAAGGAAACAGACAGATAAAGGGGAGGCAATCAAATAATGATAGAGTTCAGGTGGGTCCAATGAGGCGCAGGTGCGCGTAACGAAGGGGACAGGTGTCCGTAATGATAAGCAGTCTGGCACCCTCGAGCGCCAGAGAGGGAGAGCGGGAGCAGGTGTGACAAAAACGTGCACTACCACAGTGCCAGAAATGCCGTTCAGCTATTTCAGATGTTCTGAGCTACCATTCTTAATATCATTGAATCCCACATGGACTACAACAGCATCAATCTCTGTATGCTGACGTAAAACGGTGGGGAGTAGCCTAGTAATATCCTGTACTCGAGCCCCGGGGTAGCACAGGGTTTTTGCTCCAGAAAACGAGAGGTTTCTTACCATAGAGCTGCCTAAGACAACAGCCGGCGAAATGGAAGAGGAAATCCTCCCATTCCCATGCCTTGCCTTATTTGGGAGACCCGTCGAGGACCTGCAAAAGGCGAACTCTCGCAAGCCCGCAACTCTTGGCACCCGGTTCTAGCCTCCCATAACCAATGAAGCCTCATTCACCATGTGGACACCCCTTCAAATAGTGGATTTGGGTATTTCAGCCATACCCATTGTTTACAGGTGTATAACATTGAGAACACAGCCATGCAATCTCCATAGACAAACATTGGCAGTAGAATAACCTTACTGAAGAGCTCAGTGACTTTTAACATGGTACCGTCATAGGATGCCACCCCGATCAACTGTAAATGCTGTTATTGAGATGTGGAAACATCTAGGAGCAACAACATGATAAGGCACACAAGCTCACAGAACGGGACCGCCGACTGCTGAAGCATGTAGCACGTACATATCTGTCCTCGGTTAAAACACTCATTYCCGAGTTCCAAACTGCCCCTGGAAGCAATATCAGCACAGGAACTGTTTGTCCGGAGCTTCATGAAATGGGTTTCCATGGCCGAGCAGCCGCACACAAATCTAAGATCACCATGCACAATGTCAAGCGTCAGCTGGAATGGTGTAAAACCTCGCCGCTATTGGACTCTGGAACAGTGGAAATGCGTTTTCTGAAGTGATGAATCACTCTTCACCATCTGCCAGTCCGACGGAAAAATTTGGGTTTGGCGGATGCCAAGAGACGCTACTTGCCAGAATGCATAGTGCCAACTGTAAAGTTTGGTGGAGGAGGAATAATGGTCTGGGGCTGTTTTCATGGTTTGTTCTAGGCCCCTTAGTTCCATGCTACAGCATGCAATTACATTCACGATTCTGTGCTTCCAACTTTGTGGCAACAGTTTGGGGAAGGCCCTTTCCTGTTTCAGCATGACAATTCTAGTGAGGGCAAAAATCTAATCTAGTAGAAAGCCTTCCCAGAAGAGTGGAGGCAGTTATAGCAGCAAAGGGGGACGAACTTCATATTAATCTGCATGATTTTGGACTGAGATGTTGGACGAGCAGGTCCCCACATTCTTTTGGTGATGTAGTGTACCTCAGGTTCCGATCTCGAAGCAGAAGCCCCCAGYGATGATGTCGCCAGAACCTCTGGATCCAGGGCGGCAAAGCTGTTTGATGTCTGTATCTAGTCTGGGCTTACCACCGCCAAGGATACCCCAATTGCAAAAGGTCACTGCTTCTGACTTCCACGGCAAGTGACGTGCCTCCATGGCTGGTTGCAGGGTCAAGAATAGGAACATCCACTAAGTCATCCAGAATCATCTTACTACTCCTTTGGGGAGGGCTCCCTGCAGAGCACCGGCCTGTCGGTTATGGAGAGACGACACGATGGCGACACTCCCATCAGGTCAGAGTGGTGTGCAGCTACTGGAGTAGAAGGCGGACATGGATTCCCCAGTAGCTTAAGTAAGTTCGCTACTTGTTTGCTAAGAGTAGCCACTTCGTCTCTGTAGTCCTCTGCGAGCAAAAAGTTGCTACATTGAAAGTCCGGACGGTCCACATTGTCCTGGAATAGAGCAAAAATAGCTACAGCTCCTGGAGCATTGAAACCCCTTCATTAGCGACCTCCATTTGAAACTACAGGGTAGCTACGCTAACTGGGCTTCCGTGTCTCTCTTTTTGACAGGAATTTACACACGGTTTGCTATAAGCTACAGTAGGTTCGCAAATACAGCCCGCACCCCGTCTCCTGAAACAAGTACAGCCCGTGATATGGAAAACACACAAGCAACACACACCTGAGTCACACACCAGTACAGCAAACAGAGAGAAAGGGGAGGACTTGCTCACTGAATGGATCCTGGCTGCACATACACTATAAGACCGGGAGATGACCAACTTGCAAGTTTGTGCTGTAGAAGCAAGCAGTGAATTGCATGGCAGTGAGCCAAAACACCAGTCATCAAGTTAAGGAGAGACAGGAAGCAGGAGCAGAAGCTTACCAATGAGCACAGTGGCGTGAACGAGCAACGTGAACGTGTGAACACCACTGCAGAAGCTTCGCTATTCGCCATCTTCCAAGTAGTCTTTTTTGTTTACTTGAAGGGGTCTAACTATCAAAACTCGCAGCCCCCCTCTTCCAATGCATTGTGGCTGTGAAATTCCCAAAAAGAGTGCATTCTACTAGATGAAAAGCTAAAAATGAGTATAACATCCTGGCATTTAAAACATATGCAATTTTTTTTAAATCACATTCTATAAAATGTATTATATTCATATACTGAGAATGCGTAATGCGCAAATGCGTTGCTTCCTGCTATTGGTTCATCTAATTGAGAGCTGATTATCAGCTTTTGTCAAAGTCAAAATTAGTATGTCATCTGGGCATTTAAAGTATACTTAATTTTCTAAATGTCACATACTATAAAACATCATTTTTTCGCATACTCAAACGACCTACTATTTAGGACGCAAGTATGGATATTCGTACATGGCCACTCATACCATCCCCTCCTTACTAAAACCTCTGCTTTTCTCCAATTTAGACTTTGCATAAACAGTCAACTAAAGCCATATTCTCGTGGGACTAGTATTACTATAGAACGTCAGTTATGTAATTATAACCCCAGCATGTCCGTTTTTCCAGTGGACGATTTGGGCGGGATTAGTTTAATCAAACTGCCTCTGTAATTCATTTTTTCCCTCATTCAACATTTACCGTTATGACGGAAGCCTGGAGGCTCTTCTAGGCATGAAGATATTTCAAATGTCTAGGGATAGCCTAACATTGGACAAATGGCCTTCAGTTCGGATAAAGTCAAAATAATAATGAATATTAAAATTTAACCATGAACTGTAACSTATGCAGAAATGTAGTTAACTGACGTATTTGGRAATTTATCAATTCATTGGGACGATATCGTCCACTTTCTTTTAAAAGAGACGTATGGGACTAGAAAAGTTGATATGTGACAAAACAGATAATTGTTCTTACCCAAACTGGGTTCAGCACCTGTTAAACAGAATGACGATTCGCAAGGGATAAGTATTATCACCTGGGAGTTTGCTGAAAAACTGTAGGTTTTTAGGGCTGAGATAATAACCTTCCTGCCAAGTAAAAATTACTGATGGCAAATTCGGACAGGACTAGAGTTATGCATGTGGTGATTTGCGCTTGTGTTCATAATTACATTACCTGAGCTCCCCCATTAAAACGTATCCTGTCCGAATAGGGCTTAAGCCTCCATAATACAGAGAAAACTACAGTACAACATTAACAATGTCTACGCTATATATTTCTGATCAATTTGATGTTATTGTAATAGACAAATTTMKTTTTCTTTCAAAAACAAGGACATTTCTAAGTGACCCCAAACTTTTGAACAGTAGTGTATGTAAAAGAAAACTGAAATTTCACATTAACATAAGTATTCAGACGCTTTACTCAGTACTATGTTGAAGCACCTTTGGCAGAAATTCAGCCTTGAGTTTTGTCATAGGGTATTGTGTAGATTCATGAGGGGAAAAAAAATATTTAATACATTTTAGAAGCTGTAACGTAACACAATGTGGAAAAAGTCAAGGGGTCTGAATGTTTATTCATGTACCACAACTCTTCCTTTATTGACAGTATGTAGCTGACTATATATACTAACCACCAATGACTCTGTGGTTTGTAGTTAGTTTATCATTATATTCATGAGGCTATTCCTATAGGCTATTCCCATCCTACCATCTAATTCCACAATGCATTCACAACTATGCTGTCGCTCTTCTCATACAAGCTTTACAATACATTATACATTATGTTTGACGTGACTGTGTTAGCCAAAGTTGGCTAGCTAGCAAACAAGGGATAAGAACCTTGCTAGCCATCATGGCAACGGAACATTTGGAACAAACGACTGAGCAAAAATACTTAACGACTGGGTCGCATCTCTGGCAACCGAACCGATAGAACGAACGACCAGCTGGCTTGGGCAGTAACGCTATATATTTGTTGGGACTATATATCTATATATGAAATAGTATGAATAAATAAGTCTGGGTCTGCTCATTATGGTGCACACCTGTCACCATCGTTACGCGCACCATCACTCCATCACTTCCCTGATTATCTTCCTTATATAAACTCAGCAAAAAATAACGTCCTCTTACTGTCATTTGCGTTTATTTTCAGCAAACTTAACATGTGTAAATATTTGTATGAACATAACAAGATTCAACAACTGAGACATAAACTGAACAAGTTCCACAGACATGTGACGAACAAAAATTGATTAATGTGCCCCTGAACAAAGGGGGGGTCAAAATCAAAAGTAACAGTCAGTATCTGGTGTGGCCACCAGCTGCATTAAGTACTGAAGTGCATCTCCTCCTCATMGACTGCACCAGATTTGCCAGTTCTTGCTGTGAGATGTTACCCCACTCTTCCACCAAGGCACCTGCAAGTTCCCGGACATTTCTGGGGGGAATGGCTCACTGGGATTGAGATCCGGGTTCTTCGCTGGCCATGGCAGAACACTGACATTCCTGTCTCGCAAGAAATCATGCACAGCAGTATGGCAGTATGGCAGGTGGCATTGTCATGCTGGAGGGTCATGTCAGGATGAGCCTGCAGGAAGGGTACCACATGAGGGAGGAGGATGTCTTCCCTGTAACGCACAGCCTTGAGATTGCCTGCAATGACAACAAGCTCAGTCCGATGGTGCTGTGATACACCACCCCAGACCATGACGGACCCTCCTCCAAATCGATCCCGCTCCAGAGTACAGGCCTCGGTGTAACGCTCATTCCTTCAACGATAAAAGCGAATCCGACCATCACCCCTGGTGAGACAAAACCGCGACTCGTCAGTGATGAGCACTTTTTGCCAGTCCTGTCTGGTCCAGCGATGGTGGGTTTGTGCCCACAGGTGACGTTGTTGCCGGTGATGTCTGGTGAGGACCTGCCTTACAACAGGCCTACAAGCCCTCAGTCCAGCCTCTCTCAGCCTATTGCGGACAGTCTGAGCAATGATGGAGGGATTGTGCGTTCCTGGTGTAACTCCGGCACTTGTTGTTGCCATCCTGTTCCTGTCCCYCAGGTGTGATGTTRGGATGTACCGATCCTGTGCAGGTGTTGTTACACGTGATCTGCCACTACGAGGACGATCAGCTGTCCGTCCTGTCTCCCTGTAGTGCTGTCTTAGGTGTCTCACAGTACAGACATTGCAATTTATTGCCCTGGCCACATCTGCAGTCCACATGCAGATGTGGCATGTTCACGCAGATGAGCAGGAACCCTAGGTATCTTTCTTTTTGTGTTTTTCAGAGTCAGTAGAAAGTTTTCATAACTGTGACCTTAATTGCCTACCGTCTGTAAGCTGTTAGTGTCTTAACGACCGTTCCACAGGTGCATGTTCATTAATTGTTTATGGTTCATTGAACAAGCATGGGAAACATATTTTAAACCCTTTACAATATAGATCTGTGAAGTTATTTGGATTTTTACGAATTATCTTTGAAAGACAGGGTCCTGAAAAAGGGACGTTTCTTTTCTTGCTGAGTTTATGTCACTCCCTTTGGTTCCTTCCCCAGGCGTCATTGTTTCTATTTCTTTTTCATGTCTGTGTGCTGTTCGAGTTTCTTGTTTTGTATTATGTTCCGTTTATTTATTAAAACACTCACTCCCTGAACTTGCTTCCCGACTCTCAGCGCACGTCGTTATACATTATTTGAATATGTTGATAACCCGTTGTATAAAATTGATAATGTCCTCGAAGCCAGAGTTTGGAGGATATCTAGGGCCAAACAACACCCATGCAAATATATCCTCCAACCACTGGCTTCGAGGGCATTATCACTTAAGTAACTGAATTGGAATATCAGTTAACCTCTTAACATTATGATAAATAATGGAATAATCTCATCAGCATTTAATGCACTGGTTGCTTGAGCTCATAACCAACATTGTCAGGATCTTAAATTAGATCCAAAGAGTTTGAGTGGAAGTTTCAGTGCAGGTCTGCTTTGTGTTGTGTTGGCTTTGGGGTGTTTTGGCTACCTTCTAATTCCTACACATTCAATATGAATGTGATTATATCTTCTCTGCAGTATGTCTCTCAGACAGCTGCTGCTCTGTTCTCTCTCTCTGCCTTCAGAGGTTTTGAGAGAGAGAGAGAGAGAGAGAGAGAGAGAGAGAGAGAGAGAGAGAGAGAGAGAGAGAGAGAGGCATCAGCCGTCTGGGTTTCTAGCACTTAGCTGTTATATTAGCTAAAAGCTGCTGGACCTACATTAGGCCAGTCACTGGGGACAGGCTATATATTGCCCCGTGATCCGGGATCCATATTGGGTTGGCATATACTTGAAGCAGGCCTCTATGCCCGGTTAGCAGTGTGAACACTTAAATGAGTCAGCATTCGGTTGTTTTGAATTATACGGCAAGCTGTTTGTAATATTGGATGACTGGAAGTTGGAAGTATTTTATTGTAAGGTAGGTCATACTCAAGATCCAATGATGAAGTCTGCTTAACATTGAAATATACTCAATATCTTGCTGATTGTTTTGATATATGTTTACTTTCTGGATGGTTTTCTGGATGGATTATTGCATTTAATCACTACTTGGTTAGATCCATATGCTAATTCTCATCAAGGAGCCTTGGTTTTGATGTAGTGCTCTAAACCTCACAGACCCTTAAAAGATACAGTCATAATATGTCATAGCCAGTGTGCTCTAATGTTCAGAAGGCCAGCCCTGGTAGAAGAGATATGGACATGCCTGGTGCCCAAATTGATTACGTTTGTTGCGCAGCGAGAGTCGAGTGGAGATGAACAGATTCGGTTCAGTCAGTCGTCCTGATGAACCCTTCCCAACTAGCTAGTTTATGCTTGTGGCTAGAAACTTCCCTGAGAATTTGAAACTTGTCTGCCAAAGTTGGGACTACYGAGTGTTCAGAATCCACATGCGCCGAATATAACAAGTGTAGACTTTACTGTGAAATGCCTACTTACAAGCCCATTTCCAACAATGCAGAGTTAAAAAGTAAGACAAATATTTACTAAATAAAAAAGGAAATAGTAACACAATAAAATAACAATAACAAGGCTATATATAAGGAGTACCAATACAGAGTCCATGTACAAGGGTACGAGGTAGTTGAGAGATAGTGGCCAAATCCAGATGGTGACCAATACTACAAGTTATTTTTCCCCTCGCCCATCAAAATAAACATCACTTTATTCTAGAAGTTTCAACTAGCCATGCTGCTGTTGTTGAATCTAGCCAGGATAAACTAGCTGGGTCTGGGAAGGTGCTAATCAGGATGACTGCCTGAACGAATCGTCTCCACACTCGACTCTCAGCTGCGCGACATACATCATCAATTTGGGAACCAGGTGTGTCCGTATAGCCTATTCCCCCAGTCCTAGCCTGCAGCTCAGCAAAATGATGGATTTGTTTTCCTCTGACCCATGAACCCACTCAGCCAGCCCTGAGCCAGCTCTCAGCCCTCACTGTCAGCCTCCAATGCCCTCCCTGCCCCCCTGCACTTCAGACCAGATACTATGCTGATACAAACAAAGGAGTGTTCCAGCTCTGATAGAAATAATAAGCAGGGTTTTCATTTGTTGCTGATAGTCTCTGGCAGTTGTAAAAGGACAGGCATCTTGATAGACTCGTGAGACCTCCGAGGTCATATGGGGGCAGAGGAGGAAGGAATAGGAGCTGCTTGCAGCTGTCACAGTAGTAGGACAGGATATGCTGCTGGAAATGGTAAACCTCAACAGCTTAGACCCTCAGCCATCACAGGATTGACTGACTGGCTGGCACACCATGCAGTGGCTCTTTGGCACATTGAGGTTGAGTCTCACCCATGGGCTCCAAGGCTGCGTGCCTCTGCATGACAAGCCCCAGCATCAGCTCCAGCCTCCTAGTTTTATCTGAACAGTCACTCTGAATAGCACAAACAAAAGAGAAAAAAGGGGAACTGCAGGCTGTCTCTGTCTCCCTCCGGTCCCTCTGCATACAAAATACACGAGTCAAAATGTCAGACACATACTCATGCAAGTTCCGCTGTTTCAGTGGGTCCCCGTGCATCTGGCTTGGTCAGTGGAACCTTGTCCAGGCTGTTTCTAATGAGGGAAGACTTGGCATTGATGCTATCTCCTGGTATTTCTCCAGGGAGCGCGATGTGCCCATTTTGACAGCAGGTAGAGGAGAAATGGTTTACATGCTAATGCATCTTGAAGGATTCAGCATCTTTCTGTTCAGGGGGGAGAATCAGTAGGGGACACAGGGGGAGCAGTATGCGTGACATGGGGTTAGAGCTGAAGGTATTGTGTTTCTTCTGTACGCTGTCCAAATCAGAATTTTGTCCTGTTTTCACTATTGGAAAACTGTTAGTTGCTGAAATGCAATTTGATTATAAGAAAACACTACTTTTAATTAAATAGATGCAAATTTGTAGGTCTGTGTTTTCTCTAGTCCGGTAGCCATTTGAATGGACCAGCAGACAGAAATAATTTAAGCAGGTCAAGTGCTTTGAAAGTAATCCTCTCCCCATTTTTTTTATTTTACCTTTATTTAACTAGGCAAGACAGCTAAGAACAAATACTTATTTTCAACGACGGCCTAGGAACAGTGAGTTAACTGCTTTGTTCAGGGGCAGAACGACAGATTTTTACCTTGTCAGCTTGGGGATTCGATCTTGCAACCTAACCACTAGGCTACCTGCCGCCCCATTAACCCTATCTCCCCTGAATCTCCATGACAAGGAACCCAACTGAGGGTACACTTTTCCTAAATCAACAGAGCAGGAAAGACTGCATCATTTACTGCCCTCATACTAGCAGGTGTGTGATATCCACCACCACACACACCCAGCGACCCTAGCCCAGCCCAGTGATACCTCCCACAGGGCTTTCCATCAGGATCTGGTAGGATCATTACCCGTTTAAGAGGCTGCCCTCACTTTTTGACTGCCTGTTGCTTTTTGACTGTAACACCAGTGTTACACTAGTATATACACCCTTATGTTATACTAGAGACATTTTATTTCCATAGCCAGGGCTGACAGTGAGGACTTGTGAAGAGCAGAAGTGATAACCATAATTAAAACAGTTGCTTTATGAGAAGGTATTAAAGTCCACAGTTAGCCATTGTTATGTAAATGTCAGCTGAAAAGTACCAGTGGCCATCTTGGCCCCAAGTGAGAGCAGGTCCACCGGAGCCATGGCCCAGTAAGACACGTGCCAGCTCGCGTAGACAGAAACAGAAAAGTCTGAGCCTTTTGGGTAAAAAACTGGGGTAAATCCTGCATGGAAATGCACCAAGATGGGTCCTAGTCCATGGTATTCCATGGCTGTAGTAGCTAGCAGAGCACTTGTTGAAAGGTAAGCAAGAGGATGACTCTGGGGGAAGGGATCACAGTGTCAGGTTTTCTAAGGCTTAGGCAGTCGATAACTTCATCCCGAGTGCCCTCCCTCCCTCTCCTCCACCTCGGAAAATGGCACCATTACTAGTGGTAGTTATTTCACACCAAACCATTTTAGAGAGGGATTGTTCATTACCTTTCATAAAATGTCGAGCACATTGATCGCAGCCCGAATGAGTCACTGATGAATGGCTCTGACTTTCTATAAGCCCTGTGCAACTAAAAGGGTCGGTGGCACCGTTTGTTGTGTTTTTATCCACTTTATTGGAATGCAAATAAGGAGTATTACATAGGTTTACATTCAATCGGTAAGTAATGAATCATTACAGTACTCGTCTTTCTATTGGCTGATCATTTCAATTCCGTACACTCATCACAGATGCCTGATGTGGAGCCCTTTGTTCATTAGAATATGAACATTAACTCAATGTGACCCTGGTGATTATCCGCAATTACCCTTTGTGAGGAACATAATTGCATGATTGATGTTGTTTTTTATTGCACATTCATGGCTCCAAGGAATGTAAAGGTAGATAAACAATGTTAGCATTTCCATTTCTCCATGAGATCAAAGTAAAAAAACTAAAAAAAACTTTGTGTACTCCCCATTGCCTCCTTCCCAACCTGGGACATAATCATATCCATCCATTGCCTTTCAGGCAACTCCTGAGTGTAAATGAACCATATTTCACAGTGGCGTGTTAAGGCCTTCCTGTKTATAGTACTCACTATCGGTGGCTCTCAGACCGATGTGAATAGAAAAAACTATCAACTAGCTGCAGGGCTCGTCTCTGCCGACGCTATTTGCATTCCTAATGAAAGTGTTTTGAAAGGCACTCTGCGGTAATTGCGGAGGCGGAGGCAAAGCACATAAACAAAAACGGGAATGGCCCACTCTTATTGGAGTTAATATGGGCCTGTCAAGATGGCCCCCGTCCCTTCAGCTGACACGGTGCTCAGAAAGATAGAGGGGAACGACCAACGAGAGAATGTGCTCTGGAGGGAAAAAATCTGTGTTGAGAAGACGAGAAGAATGGGGGTGTGGTAGTGTTTCATCTATTTCCATCACAATGTATAATTTAAAATTCAAAGCTATTTTGGGCCATTTCTAGCTGGTAGAGTGAAAGCTGGTTCATTTGAATACAAGAGTAATGATGGTAATGGGGGTAATTATACATATAGCCGTGCCCTCGTTTGGCACCACCGACTTGCTGCTCTCTCCAATCTTTCTGTGTTTTTATTTTCTGCTCTGAAACTCTGCCATTGTCTTTCTCTGGCGCTCTCTCTCTCCCCTTCTGTTTCTCCATCTGTAACCCGTTGGGCAGACAGGCGAAGAGTGGCTGTAATTTATCAGCTACCTATCCATTTCCCTGCTGTTGGTGTGGGCGGTGGTGGACGAGCTGATGTTACAGTAGAGATGTAGTGGGAGAAATCCCCAGGTCTGTGACAGCCTTCAGATGGGAGCACGCTCGGGTCAGAAACCGTCTCCTATGACGTCTCCACCATACAACRTCAGCTCAGTGTCTCAGGTGATACAAGTTCACCACCGTGGTATTAGCTTGTAATAATTTTTACTGAWCCTACTCCAATAATCTGCTTATAGCAAGTAAAAATTTGGCCATTTACACACGCCAATATAACAATGTGGTTGTGAGTAAACTGTTCTATGTTTAACTAGAATGTTGGGTTAGCAACTTTCGCATCGTCATTCAGGTTTGTCAGAGGTTAAAACGAAATCAATACTGGACTTAATTGTCAGTACGGRGGAAAATGAAAGCGAGGCCATATTTCAACAGCCATCACAACCCTGTATGATATGATTCATAGTTTCTTCTGAATGGGTGATCTTCCTCGGCAGAGTCGTGAATACGRGAGGAGAGGGAGAGGGAGAAGGAGGAGGAGCGGCTGCAATGGGGTGAGACAGAGGGGCTGGAGGGGGAGATGGTTGGGAAGAGAGGGGGGGGTGCGGTGCGGTACAAGGGGCGGAGGGGGAGGCAGTGCTAGGGAGATAGGGAGGGTGCAGTACAATACGGGGGTCCTATGCCTCATTAACTTCAGCAGGACAGAGGACTGATGGTCTCCATGGTGAATGAATGGGGCTGCTCCAGTGCCTGCCACCATAAATATGAGAACACACTTCACACAGACAGAGCCACAGAGGAAGAACACGTCTCACTTCAGAGCGGTGGTGGTTGACTCACGTCTCTTCTGTGGCTGGAGTGTTGGGCTTGGTCAAATAAATGAAAAGCCGAGAGGCATGTTGCTCGGTGCCCCCGTTTTGCATGGGAAGGTGTTAACCTTTCATCGTTTTTACAGTGGATGGGAGACAGGGAATAATAACACAATGAATATCACAATTTGGAGGCTGTGGAAATTCCTCTGAAGCACACAGCTTGGATAAGGATGTGCTCATCTACTCTTTGATGTCAAAGCCAAGCTCTCATCCTGTCACCCCAATGCACATTAAAGAGACACAGCCTCCTTGGCTCTCCATGCCTAGCTGGCAGTCGAATCTGCCAGACAATCCAAGCCATCAATTCAGATTGAAAGAGCCCCTGCAGAAAGGCGTGTGAGAGCCTGATTACAATGATTGTAGACACGATCAATTTGTCCAGGGAGAATAAAATGATCATGCCATTCTGATTCTTACATTGAAGAGAACTGGCAAATTGCATCTTTGATAAGCCAAGTACATCAGTCAACTTTAAGCAGTCATTTAATTCCTGTTCATTCATCTTAAAAGATGTACTCCAGTGATTTWWWAAAAACTTTTGCTGTTGAAAAGCGATATCCCAAGTATTAATGCAGTAAAATAGTGTGTTTTTTTTTTAGACACAATGACACAGGGAGTAGGGGATTCAAGGAGTTGGTCTGATGGTGATTTGTGATGTCATCAGCCTCCCCACTTGCTTGAGGAACAATAGAGAACAGAAGAGGAAAGTCCCCCTACTTACCTGGACCACCTATTGACATGTGCCTTTTGTTAAAGGTCCAATATAATTTCTGTGTAACAATTAGGTACCTTAGTGTGATAGTTTTCAATATAAAAAATGTCATAAAGAAACAAAAATAGCTTTTTAGCTTCTTTTTTTTAAGACTGTCTGGGAGTGGTCTGAGTTGGGAGGGGAAAACTGAAAATGATCTGTTACGTTGTCACGATCGTCTTGCGGTGAGAGATTGGACCAAGGCGCAGCGTGTGAAAAATACATCTTCTTTTATTAGAAGAGAGAAAACCACGAAACGAACACTATACACAAACTAACAAAATAACAAACAGACGACCGTGAAGCTATATAGAAAAATAGTGCTGACACAAACACTACACATAGACAATTACCCACAAATGCATGATGCCTATGGCTGCCTTAAATATGGCTCCCAATCAGAGACAAATGAAAGACATCTGTCTCTGATTGAGAACCACTCAGGCAACCATAGACATACGTAGAAACATTCACTCAACCATAGACATACCTAGAAACATTCACTCAACACAAACTCATACACTAAACCCAACACCCCCTTTACCATATAACCACCCAAAACGACAAAACACAAACATTCCCCATGTCACACCCTAACTAAAATAATAAAGAAAACAAAGAATACTAAGGCCAGGGCGTGACATACGTTTGGAACTCTCTTTCTTATTGGTCTATTAACTAAATTACCTCATGGTGATATCACCATGGAAGGCCAAAACTCCATCCCACCAAAACAGGCAAAAATGTATGGCGTTCTTTTCAAACCGTTCTTACGCTAAAAGGGCATTTTCACAATAATATTCCAACCTCATAGTGTGGAAATATATATATAAAACACATGAAAATCACGTTTTTGACTGCATTGGGCCTTTAAATAAATCAGGTGGTAAATTAGCTGACATTTTTACTTTAAATGATTAGCTCCATACTAATTAGTTGTGTCTTATATTGTGCAAAGAATTGTAAGGAATGTCTGTGAGGAAATGTTACATCATGGCATGCACAAAAATAGTACAGTGCTTTTAGCAGGGCTGCAGTTAGGGCAGGCAAGTACAACATGCATAAAGTTAATAATAATAATAATAATAATGCTGTACATGCAGTCTATGTTCAACAGGGTACTACTAATACTGTCAAACAACCTTGGTCTAACCAGCCATCTTGATAAGTGAATTCAAGTAAATTCAGTACCCAATGGTATAACTGACCTGTGACTCTCACATTACTTGTTTGGTACGCTTGAGGATGAAGGCAGGAGTTGCACTGCAGCATAGCTGCGTTGAGAAACAAAGACAAATGGAAAGAATGCACTGAAGCATTTTATTAACATCTTCCCAAGCTACCCACACAATCTGACCCCAAACAAAACCCGAACTAAATGAACAGCCAGGGAAGAATATGCTTTCATCATGCCCTCCAGGAGACAAGAGTGCTCACATCCATTTCATCTCTCCTTCAGATGCACAAAGGACTTCAGAGAGTCCCTGTGATAGTCTATTTTCCTTCTTTGTTTCAGCCCACGTCCCTCTCCCCAGACAGCCGACTGCATGGAGCCTTGAGGACTGCAGCAGCGTTACTTTCCACTTTTCAAGCTAATTTCTATTCCATGCTGTCTGGTTAGGGAAGAAGATTCTCATTTACAGAACCAGGTCACACTCTGAATCAGGTCACCACAACAACACAGCAAAATCCACAACAACAGCAGTGAAAGGAGAAACATCTTTGACTACCAAAAAATGAATAGGTGAATGTGTAAAAAGGGTAGGACATTTAAAATGACTATTCTTCTTTTCCATTGTACTACTAGAGACTAGTTTTAAAGTACACTAATTTGATCTTTATGTGTGTACTGGCCTTTCAGTGTCTCCTTCAGACTGAGCTGAGGTGTTTGATAGGAGGAGGAGAAAGAAAGATGGACAGGAGAAAGATGATATGAAATCTGTTGTTGGTTGTGGTGGTGTGTGTGTGTGTGGTGTGTGTGGTGTGTGTGTGTGTGTGTGTGTGTGTGTGTGTGTGTGGTGTGTGTGTGTGTGTGTGTGTGTGTGTGTGTGTGTGTGTGTGTGTGTGTTGTGTGTGTGTGTGTTGTGTGTGTCGGTGTGGGTGTCTGGAGAGAAGAGAGAGAGAGAGAGAGAGAGATTAGGAGGCAATATCTACCTGTCCATCAATGTCATCATAGTGCCTGCTTGACTGTCCTGCCGTAAGCTATTCCATCTATCTGTCTGGAAGGACCGGCAAGCAACCGATGCCCGCCAACTGCTCCTAGACTGACTTAAACCCTGTTGATTCACAACCACTCTTCTTTCAGGTCAGCTCTCAATTCCATTTGTGTTATTCTAACATTGGCATCGTGAAGAACATGAAGAGAATCATTTAAAAGTGTTAAGTTTATAATTATGTTTGGGTTGATCCAAGTGTGAATAACAAGGTCCTGTACTGTAGGTAAGCCCTTTAGTCAGACACTCTAATGCCAAATAATTGGCTCTGTGCTTCACATGCTAATGAATTCTGCTGTGAGAAGTTTGGTGGAAAGTCGAGCACTATACTACCTATGAGGGCCTTGGAGGCCACCCCACTGACTAGACACTAATTGGTGGATTAGGATACACTATTTTTAGGACTATTCACAGTTTAGTTGAGCTGAAGATAAAGACCACCAAATTCAGGGTGTCTGCTCGCTAACTTGGAGATGTTCTTTCGTGAATAGGATGCTCTCGTTTTTCATTCTGTACTTTTAGTTTATTATTACTGTTTAGTTAATGCTGTTTGTACGCGTGTGCTTGGATTCATTCAACATTTTACTGTTATTGAAATGGTTTGTGCAGACTTACACATTTGAGGTATTATATTCTTACAGGCGAATAGGCACTAATGTCAATCCATGAATATGTATTTTTTTCTCTCCATGCGGCCTGTTTGTCAACGTATGTGACAGAAGTGTTATGAAGGGCTTAGCAGTGTCACTTTCATTGCCTGATAGTGTCTGGCTCAATATCTTGTTTTGTAAATAAGGTTGGGGAAAAAACGATATTTTCATTTCACAGGGAAACCTCTTGTCCCTCAATTTATTTTCACGTCATTTCTGACATTTAGTGGATCCTGCACTTTTGGGCTTTTAATGGAAAAAGGTTGTAAATGTCAGAAGGCAAAACCACAACATAACGTCAGCCTCACAGATCTATGTTGAGGTTTACAGTGAAGAACTAGACAACATCCATCATCTTCATCAGAGCTATATTGGCTTCGTAGCTTGTTGTCCCAAAAATGACTGGTGTAGAGTGATGATCTTGGCAATGTGTACTGGGCCGATGACATTTACTCATGGTCAAACAATTTACTCAGGACATTAAAACAGATCTATAATGACCTTCTGTCAAGTGATGTTTTAATGACAGTATATTCATTATGTGTGGGCTGTTTCTAATACACTGAATGAACAAAACATTAGGAACACCAGCACTTTCCGTGACATTGACTGACCAGTTGAATCCAGGTGAACGCTATGATCCCTTGTTGCTGTCACTTGTTAAATCCACTTAATTCAGTGTAGATGAAGGGTAGGAGCCCGATTAAATAAGGATTTTTAAGCCTTGAGACTTGAATGGACAAGACAAAATATTTAAGTACCTTTGAACGGGGTATGGTAGTAGGTGCCAGCCGCACCGGTTTGAGTGTGTCAAGAACTGCACCAATAATGGGTTTTTCACGCTCAACAGTTTCCCCTGTGTATCACGAATGGTCCACCACCCAAAGGACATCCAGCCAACTTGACACAACTGTTGCAAGCATTGGAGTCAACATGGGCCAGCAGCCCCGTGGAATGCTTTCAACACCGTGTAGAGTTCATGGCATGACGAATTGAGGCTGTTCTGWGGGCAAAAGTGGGTGCATCTCGATATTATGAAGGTGTTCCTAATGTTTTGTACATTCAGTGTATATACCATCTAAGSATTTACAAGACACAATGATCCAAGAAGATGTGCGTTCCGAGTCAACTGCTATTTCAACTGAGTAATACCATTCACATTATGGCGATCATATGCAATTGTGCATCTATCAAAAGTGATTTTGATAAATGTTAGATCGATTTTTCTCAGAGGAACTATAGGCATTCTCAGAGTGGATTGTCAGCAATTTTTTCATGAACTTCTCAAATTCTCATTAGTGAACCACAATGATGAAGACTTACTGTATTCATTCCTGAACCCAGTCATATTTGGGAAAGGATGCRTCTGCACTGTACGTTAGGGAGGCCTTGAAATATAAATAAAATGTCTGTGGTTGTTAAATTATTAACGTTGCCTTTTTCATTTTGCTAAATGGGCACCGTCTGTCTTTTCTCTCAACATGATTTTCCCTCCATTTACATCAATATCCATTAAAACCTGCAATGAAACAGTTATGTCATTGAATGAAAGGAAAATTGATCATTTGAAAATGATATTGATGGAAGGCTGTTYGATTGATCATTGCTGTGTTGGTAGATTATGGAAGGAATTGGAAATATCCAAGTCCACGTCCAAGTCTATGTATTCAATGTATTAACGACGACAAATGAAACAATGCTGTATTTGATTGCTCCCCTTAAAAAGGATGACTCCTTTCATTGTTTTCCTAGTGGCAGAACGGAGCATTACACACCATTTAGCATTTGCCTGCCTCTTTTGATTCCCTCGCCCATCATTCAGGTAATGCKATTGACTATTTGCCAATTAGGAGATTAAAGATTTGCCCCTCCAGGCCGGATACACAGGGGACCTGCCTGGACAGAGAGAGAGAGAGCGCGAGAGAGAGAGAGAGTGAGCGAGGGTGAGAGAGAGAGCAGAGTGATGGCTGACCAAGGCCCAGAATGCTGAATAGAAGTCAACATCTGGCTGAATAAAGAGCGGGGCTCCACTCCYGTCCCTGTAAAGACCCATTGTGTTTAAACACCACTAAAGGGAAGAGGCATCTGCTCTTAGCCATTCGTCTCTGGCTGCCAGTCATACCGTGCATTTATGACAGAGGTGCGTCTGCCTTGAAAATCATAAACTGAACCGGAGGGCTAGTCAATCATGCACCAATACATTCACTATGGAGGTAGTCAACAAAACATTTTTTACCGAAGGTTTTTATCAAGCTTTCTGCCAGCTGTGCGTGCAATTTCAACACGAGCCTTCGCAGAAACACAAAGCAGCAATTAGGTTAATGACTGTCTTGTTTTGCACCTGGCACATGTGAGCTGCCATAAACTCGCAATTTACATGTTTTCTTTCGTGGTAGAGGGAATTTGGCATTGCCAGTCCTACTGGGCCAGGATGGTATAGTGTTTCTATGGTTTTGAGGCCTGCCTGAGGAAAGCTGGCAGATGCATCTAAGCACATTGCAGGAGCCACTAAACTCTCTACTGTGTTTGCTCCAGCTGTAGGGGGCAGATAGGTACACTACCCTAAATATTTATTTGGACAGTGAAGGTAAATTGTTTTTTTGGCCTCTATACTCCAGCATTTTGAATTTGAGATACATTTTTTTTTATATGAGGCGACAGTACAAAATGTCATCTTTTATCCGAGGGTTTCATACATATCTGTTTTACTGTTTAGAAATGAAAGCACTTTATGTATATAGTCACCCCCATTTGAAGTAGGCATAAGAATTTGGACAAATTCACTTATAGTGTTTCAAAGTTGTCAAAGTTTAGTATTTGGTCACATATTTCAACCCTGGTATTACATGTGGATTCAATGGTAGTAGCACCGATTTTGGTTCAAGTTATTAACATGGTAATTCACAGGTGAGCTTTAAATGTGTAATTACAAAATAGTTACACAGTGGAACAAGAAAATGTGTAATAACATCAGTAATTACATGTGGAGTTAAGTGGATATGTAATTACACATACCTTGTTCCAATTGTGTAATAACTGTTAGCGCTACAACCTTATTACCGTGTAATTAACCAGGAGCACCTAAGCAACTACTATGTTGTTACTACAGTTATTATTGTGTAGTTACATAGTGGATTATGATGTCGATTCCTTATAATCCACATTTCCTGTTGCTGCAGGATTTTTTGTCCTGCTGTAGCCTACTGGCTCAAATTAAGATCCTACATATGTACATCAAGCTTGTGACTCTACAAACTCTTTGGATGCATTTGCAGTTTGTTTTGGTTGTGTTTTGCCCAATAGCAACTGAATGGTGAATGATGACTGGTGTAATTTATTTCTAAATGAGTAGATTATATGTTTTTGAACACTTCTAAATCAATCGTGTTAATACCATGATTAAGAAAATCATGAATGAATCATGAATAATGATGAGTGAGATGCCGTTCAGAGGCTACAACAAAACATGCCAACCTCTCACCATTAACAATAGCAGGGGAGGTTAACATGTGTTGGGGGGTATGATCTATAGTCATGATTTTGGGGGTTATTATTATTAATGATTCATTCACAAGTATCCGTAATCATGGTAGCATCCACATTAAAGTAGAAAAAGTGTTCAAAAAACATATTATATTCTCATTTACAATAAATTAGACTCCAAAATGACACAATACATAATTCACCATTTAGTTGCTATTGAGCAAAACATAATCTGAAACACAACCAAAACTGCAAATGCAGACCAACAAAATTGTAGAGCCAAAAGCTTGATGTAGTCATTGTGTGCTATGAATATGGTACCAAATACTAAACTTTTGACTACTTTAATACACCATAAGCGAATTTGTCCAAATATTTATATGACTTCTTGAAATTGTATTTTTATTTAACCCTTATTTTATGGGGGGACTGCATGCTTTCATTTCCAAACGGTAAAACAGATATGTATGAAAATACCCTCAAATAAAAGATGGCATTGTGTGTCGCCTCATGAAACATTCGATCTCATATCCAAAATGCTGGAGTTCAGAGACAAATTTGAAATGTTAGCTTCTCTGTCCAAATACATATGGAGGGGAGTGTATATGCTTTGCCGTAACCATGACTACATAGTTATGTTGGTGTTTGTGTCTGTCATGGAGGCTGACCTTTGAACCCCTCAGAATCCCTACAAAAATGTAACAGTGTTTTTCATTAAGGGTCTATTTTATCAAGATATTTATCTGTTATTAGGCATAAAGCTTCCAGATCAAGAAGCTTCCCTGATGTTGTGAGAAACATGTTCCTTCCCTTATATGTAGTATTTCTTGGCTTTGATATGACTAATATGTGTAGGAGGAGGCCTCATGTAGTGTGCTGAATGGAGCTAAATGCAGTGTGTGAGAGCCACAGCTCCACTCCTAGAGCCCTGACACGCAGCAAATGTGTGAAAAGTCTGGGGAGTCAGAAAGTCACAACGAGCCAAAGCTGTCGTACATTATGACCCACCACACGCAGGGCTCAGAGCTGTAAGCCAAGCTGACTCACAAATCAAACGTAATGCCATTTAGTTCGCCAAGAACACATGGCTGTGTAAAAAGTGAGAATTAAATTAGCTACTGTAGCGTACCACCTCTGAATGAAATCACATTGATGTCGCCGAGCTCATTGAAGCTCTCGCTCTCCTTAAGTTGTGGTGAGCTAGCATATGCACAAACGTCTCTTAGTCACATTTGATAAGCTGGCAAACGCATGGCTTAATTGCAACTCGAATTAGCATAGTTCTGGCATATTTGGAAGCCTGCTCCGGCGTTTGTGTCCCATATCCTCAAAGCCATTTCCTTTCCCCAGCCTTCACAGTAGCAGTCATAATGAAACCCCTGGGAACGTCTCCATTGATTGTGTCCAGTGTTTCTACCTGCCTTTGAATTTCAAGGCCTGCGTTTGGCCTGCGTGGTGAGAATAGACTGGCATCACAGCATTATATTAAGACATGTTATCATATTTATCCACAGGCAGGCTTTATATGCAGTGAGGTCCAAAAGTATTGGGACAGTGACACATTTATTTTAGTTTTTGCTCCGTACTCCAGAACTTTGGATTTGAAATTATACAATGACTATGAGGTTAAAGTGCAGACTGTCAGCTTTATTTTGATTCTATTTTTTGTATGTACTCCCTTCATTTTAGGGAACCAAAAGCATTTGGACAAATTCACTTGTGTGTATTAAAGTAATAAAAAGTTTAGTATTTGGTCGCATATTCCTAGCACGCAATGACTACATCAAGCTTGTGACTCTACAGATTTGTTGGAGGCATTTGCAGTTTACTTTGATTGTGTTTTAGATTATTTTGTGCCCAATAGAAATGAAGGACACGTAATTMATTGTGTTATTTTGGAGTCACTTTTATTGTCAATAAGAATTTAATATGTTTCTAAACACTCCCACATTAATGTGGATGCTACCATGATTACGGATAATCATGAATATATTGTGAATAATGATGAATGAGAAAGTTACAGAGGCATAAATATCAACAAGCTTGATGTAATCATTGCGTGCTAGGAATATATGACCAAATACTAAACTTTTGGCTAATTTAATACACATATAAGTGAATTTGTCCAAATACTTTTGGTTCCCTACAATGGAGGGACTATGTACAAAAATCTCTGTCATTTCTAAACGGTTCATATGAGTGAAAATACCTTCAAATTAAAGCTGCCAGTCTGCACTTTAACTCCATGGTCATTGTATTGTCAAAAGTACTGGAGTACAGAGCCAAATCATWAAAAAAATTGTCACTGTCTAAATACTTTTGGACCTCACTGTATGTCACCTTGTTTATGCACTGGAATCATACTTGGCTGCGTATTGTCAGGATGTGACATTTTAGTCTCAGCGAGCTGGCATGACCAGATGCAAAATCCATACTTAATTTATTTTATAAGCAACTGCTGGGAAGAAACAGCAGCATTGGTATAAACAAAGGTGATGAATCCATAGATGCAGTCACAGAAAAATGGAACCCATTTTATAAGTGCCAGGAAGTGTGCAACAAAAACTTCTAGCCTACAGCACTGTAGTAATGCAATATGTAGGTTACTGCTCTACTGAAAACTGCCAAATATGAGGCTGTTTACAACCCAGAGCCTGGTCAGACTATCTACAGAAGACAGAAGGTTGATTGAGAGACACATAAGTAGAGCGAAATAGGGACTACTTGCTCCCCTAGTTCACCGTGTTTAGAGATATTTATGCACACACACACACACACACACACACACACACACACACACACACACACACACACACACACACACACACACACACACACACACACACACACACACACACACAGCCACCTGTCAATGGGAATAAACAGTTTGTTTAAAGAGTGTAGTGCCAAGTCTAAGAATCCACTAGGCCTCTCAGAGCTTAGAGCCAGTGTTGGGAACAGATCCATCAGCAGCCAGAGAGAGATGCCTCCCCTCCCTGAAGGGGTGTGAGTGATGCTGCTGGACACACATTTCCCCTGTTCCCTCCTTCACATACCCTTTAAGATAAGCATCTCCAAGCATAGATCTGAGCGGCAGGCAGGGCCGCCGAGCCAGCGGTGACAGGATAAAGGGATTTACGTCTGATACAGCATATTAATCTCCCATCAATCTGCTATCCCTTTAAAAAAGGACCTGAGCCTTTCTTACTTTTATATCAACTGTCGTTGGTTTCTGTTTGGGAAATGTTGGCCATGCGTTAGGCAGCCATTTGTTTGCTGAGGGAGAGAGGAAGGAGTGCTAATTTTGCTCATTATTTGTGTCCTGGAGCTCAGCAGCCCCACCTGTCACATCCTTTATCTGGCTTCTACATCTATCAGCCGCCTGGGCTACTTTGCCTTGAATGCAGCATCAACACTTTGCTCCTGCAGCAAGACAGATAATGAAGTCAGCATGGCCATGCCAATATGTTTGCTCTCTGTAAGCATCTCTGGTGGACAGCGGGAGAGGGACACAAATGAGGGTGAGGTGGAGGGAAAGGGAAATGGAGAGAGAGAGAGTGTCCAGAAAGGACTCAGATGGGGCATGATAATGGTAATGCTGTTAGCAGAATATGGGATGTTTGCATAGAGATCATCGGTTAATAAATAATCTGAGTTCAGTGTGTTGGAGCGTGTTTGTCTGCAAACCATAACAGTATTTGGTCTACAGCTGCCGTAGAAACAGTATGTGAGACTGACAATCATCATATAACAGCCAATAAAACAACTAGAAGATTTGGAATTGACATGTAAAACACCCATTGGATACTGTAGTTTAGGTATTTCCGGATTCATGCTAGTAGTGGTCATTGAAGTATTGATTCAATTTGTAGTACGCTGTGAAAACATGATGTGACAATTAACCCACAAATCCTGCCTGGTCTTTTAATATAAAATGTTTTGATTTCACAGGACGGTAACACTTTATTTGGACAGTCCATCTGTAGATGTTCTACAGACTATCTACAGACTATTAGTAACATTTCAACTGACTATCTACTAACCCTAGCCCTAACCTTAACCCTTATCCTAACCCTAAACTTATTGCAACCCTTACCCTAACTAACCATTATTCTAAACCTAACCCTAATTGTAACCTTAGCAAACAGTTGCTTATCAACAGATAGTACGACCATCMGTAGAGCATCTACAGATGGAAAATTAGGACTATCCAAATAAAGTGTGACCCACAGGACTGCCATTGATTTAGGTGTCACTTCAAAGACTAACGCAGACTGTCTTCAGTGGCCGAGAGCTGTATTTAGCTCAGACCCACAACTGAACAAGAAAAAGATCAGAATTATTATGACACATTCTCATACTTTAAAAAAATATATAAATATATTATTTCACCTTTATTTAACCAGGTAGGCCAGTTGAGAACAAGTTCTCATTTACAACTGCGACATGGCCAAGATAAAGCAAAGCAGTGCGACAAAAACAACACAGAGGTACACATAAACAACACAATAGAAAAATCAATGTACAGTGTTTGCAAATTTAGAAGAGTAGGGAGGTAAGGCAATAAATAAGCCATGAGGTGAAATAATTGCAATTTAGCATTAACACTGGAGTGATAGATGTGCAGATGATGATGTGCAAGTAGAGATACTGGGGTGCAAAAGATCAAGAGGATAAATAGCAATATGGGGATGAGGTAGTTGGGTGTGCTATTTACAGATTGGCTGTGTACATGTACAGTGATCGGTAAGCTGTTCTGACAGCTGATGCTTAAAGTTAGAGAGGGAGATATAAGAATCCAGCTTCAGTTATTTTTGCAATTCGTTCCAGTCATTGGCAGCAGAGAACTGGAAGGAAAGGCGGCCCAATGAAGTGTTGGCTTTGGGGATGACCAGTGAAATATACCTGCTGGAGCGCATGCTACGGGTGGGTGTTGCTATGGTGACCAGTGAGCTGAGATAAGGTGGGGCTTTAACTAGCAAAGACTTGTAGATGACCTGGAGCCAGTGGGTTTGGCGACGAATATGTAGTGAGGGCCAGCCAACGAAAGCATACAGGTCGCAGTGGTGGGTAGTATATGGGGCTTTGGTGACAAAATGGATGGCACTGTGATAGACTGCATCCAGTTTGTTGAGTAGAGTGTTGGAAGCAGTTTTGTAAATGACATCGCCGAAGTCAAGAATCGGTAGAATAGTCAGTTTTACGAGGGTATGTTCGGCAGCATGAGTGAAGGAGGCTTTGTTGCGAAATAGGAAGCCGATTCTAGATTTAATTTTGGATTGGAGATGCTTAATGTGAGTCTGGAAGGAGAGTTTACAGTCTAACCAGACACCTAGGTATTTGTAGTTGTCCACATATTCTAAGTCAGAACCGTCCAGAGTAGTGGTGCTAGTCGGGCAGACGGTTGCGGGCAGGCGGTCACTGCATTTGTGGGGGGTGGAAGAAAAGGGCTATCTAAGGCATGTTGGGCAGGGCTAGGGGCTCTACAGTGAAATAAGACAATACTCACTAACCAAAACAGCAATAGACAAGGCATATTAACATTAGGGAGAGGCATCTGTAGCCGAGTGATCATAAGATCCAATGAGTAGCACTAGATGAGTCAAGGAGCCAATTCCGTAGTCGCTGCTACACTAGGCGAGCTGGAGACACGGCGATTCAGGCAGCTAGCGGGCCAGGGCTAGCAGATGGGCATCCGGCGACGTCGCAACGGAAGAGCCTGTTGAAACCACCTCGGACGGTTACGTCGGCAGACCAGTCGTGATGGATCAGCGGGGCTCCGTGTCGGCAGTAAAGGGTCCAGGCCAACTGAAAAAAGAGGTATTGTAGCCCAAGAATTGGCTGGTGGACTTCTTTGGCTAGCCGGGAGATGGGCCTAGCTCCAGGCTAGCTCCAGGCTAACTGGTGCTTGCTTCGGGACAGAGACGTTAGCCAGGAGTAGCCACTCGGATAGCAGCTAGCTAGCTGCGATGATCTGGTGTAAAGGTTCAGAGCTTGCGGTAGGAATCCGGAGATGTGGTAGAGAAAAAGCAGTCTGATATTCTCTGGGTTGATATCGCTCTGTGCAGACTGGCAGTAATTGACTGGGTTGAGGCTGGCTGATGTCCGAGTTAACGGTGAGGACGGATAGCAGTGGCTAACTGACTACTAGCTAGTAGCTAGTTAGCTGGCTAGCTTATGAAGGGGGATCTAAAGTATAAAAATAGCAGATCCGTACCACATTGGGTGAGGTGGGTTACAGGAGAGTATATTCAGTCCATAGTTGGAAAGTGAGATTAAAATATATATGAAAACGATATATACACGGAACAGGATGGGACAAGACAAAAACACACGTCCGACTGCTACGCCATCTTGGATCTACTGAAGTAGTGTGATGTCTGCAGAGCCTTATAGTGGGACATTTCCGTTCTACTTACTCTTAAATAGCATTGCAAAATAGTGTTGCACGGTATACTGGTACCATGGTAATATCACGGTACCAAATCAAATTCAAATAACATTTTATTTGTCACATGCGCCGAATACAACAGGTGTAGACCTTAACGTGAAATGCTTACTTACAAGCCCATAACCAACAAGGCAGTTCAAGAAATAGAGTTAAGAAAATATTTACTTAATAAACTGCTGACATTTTAAAAATAAAAAGTAAGACAATAAAATAACAATAATGAGGATATATACAGGGGGCACCGGTACCGAGTCAATGTGCGGGGGTACAGGTTAGTCAAGGTAATTTGTACATTTAGGTAGGGGTGAAGTGCCAATGCATAGATAATAAACAGCGAGTAGCAGCAGTGTAGAAAACAAATGGGGGGGGTCAATGTAAATAGTCCGGGTGGGTATTTCATTAATACGTCATGATAGTTATGATATCAACATTTTAGATTACCGTAGTACTGTTTCACGTGATACTACCACATTTTTCAGCCCTTGATCTAAAGAATCTGCTGGCGCCTTTTATAAAAATGTTTATAAATTCAGTTGAATTTAAGGAACAGCCACTGGTCTCTTGAATGCACAGGTCCAATAATATCCACTTCACTTTCATGCTCATATCACGTGTGGCAGCTGTAATCAACCAGATGCATCCTACAATGCTCTCACTCACCTGCCTCTCCCAGTATCCCTTACCAGCCCTCACTCACCTGCTTCTCTCAGCATCCCCTACCAAGGCTCACTCACCTGCTTCTCTCAGCATCCCCTACCAGGGCTCACTCACTGCCTCTCCCAGCATCCCCTACCAAGGCTCACTCACCTGCTTCTCTCAGCATCCCCTACCAGGGCTCACTCACCTGCTTCTCTCAGAATCCCTACCAGCGCTCACTGACCTGCTTCTCTCCGCTTCCCCTACCAGCGCTCATCACCTGCTTCTCTCCGCCTCCCCTACCAGCGCTCACTCACCTGCTTCTCTCCGCATCCCCTACTAGCCCTCACTCACCTGCTTCTCTCAGCATTCCCTACCAGCGCTCACTGACCTGCTTCTCTCCGCCTCCCCTCAGCGCTCACTCACCTGCTTCTCTCCGCCTCCCCTACCAGCCTCACTGACCTGCTTCTCTCCGCCTCCCCTACTAGCCCTCACCTCACCTGCTTCTCTCAGCATTCCCTACCAGTGCTCACTGACCTGCTTCTCTCCTGCCTCCCCTACCAGTGCTCACTCACCTGCTTCTCTCCGCCTCCCTACCAGCGCTCACCTCACCTGCTTCTCTCCGCCTCCCTACTAGCCCTCACTCACCTGCTTCTCTCCGCATCCCCTACTAGCCCTCACTCACCTGCTTCTCTCAGCATTCCCTACCAGCCTTCACTCACCTGCTTCTCTCAGTCTGCGCATCTATTCCTCCATCAGTTTTTTAATATAATTTATCCATGATGTTGAGCGGGGATGCAGACCCTGATGAGTCTACTGTTGTTAGATTTGTACATGTGTTACATTGGAGCAGAGCGAACAATGTTGATACATTGTATAATTTCATCGCCTGTTATAACCAAGAGCAGAGGCCAGTCTGAGTAGACTTTGCAAGGCCACTGTCATGCAGCCGCTGAGTGTCAGAGAGGGAAAATGGAGCAGGAGCACGACAGGCATGCTTGCAGCTTTACAGCAAAGAAAAAGGCTTCTCTCTAGCCTAAAAGGTAAAAGAAATATGACACATATCGGAGATGAAGCCACAAACTGGCCAAACTCGTGTTTCTAAAAGTGAATTCAAGGGCACTATAGCCTAATAATTTTTTTGTTTCATTTAAAAAAAATCTAAATAAGTCACAGCCTGCATGCCCAATTTATAGACTATAATGATTTAATACAACGGAATTTTGTTTAACTGCTGAGAACTTAATGTTCCCGCCCGCCTAGTGTGTCGCATTCGCAAATGCTTCACAATGTATTTCTTTGTAGGCTATAGCCTTGAAATGATAGGCTAATAATATAGCCTAAATAATTCATTTTCGTTCCTTCTGCTGACCTATTTAGTGTGTATATGCCTTTTAATACGACATGTAGTCTATTTGAAATGATGAGCGCTTCTTAAGTCACCTATTCATGTTGTTTATTAAAATACTTTAATTCAAATCATATGGTTTGGTTTCAATCCTTCAAAACCAAATGGTAGGTCCAGGTAGACACAAAAATAGATGGGTGTTGGTTAAATGGTGATTTTAATGAATGGAGCTCATTTGGAGCAGCAGTTCATTTTCCTGTGAGTGGGGAGCTGTTTTCAGTGTAGCCATTGGAAAGGACCTGAAGTGCCACGAGCGGGATTTCCAACCTCCCGACTCCTCTCACTTAATATATTTTCTTTTTTATTTCTATCAGGATTCAGGCGCATTTTATAACATTTCACAAAACATGTTGCGGGCCGTTTTAAAACAAATCCTGGTTCGATTTGGTTTGATAACAAACAAAGTTGTTCAGTCATGCTACCTAGCTAGCTAACAAACTGGTAACTTGACAGTACAGTAGGTGTAGGCAAATTTGATTGGCACAGGAAGAAAGGAAAAGGGTCTGCTACTAATTAGATGTGCTTCAAAGATGGGATTCATATAGGCCCAATGCAAGCCTAAACTATATCAAACATCTATTTATTTCTGGAGCTCCTTAAATTCTGTTTGGTGCCTAAKGTTTTAAAACTTGGGAGCAGTGTGTGTACATGCGCGTTTGTGGGAGAGAGAGAGTGGTGTGTGTGCTTATGAGAGAGAGGGAGTCAGAGGTTGTGTTAGGAAGGGAGGGGAAGTGTGTGTCTGGGTTAACTGAAGATTAAAGAAGGTTTTATGCAGTGTTTTCCTCTTACTGCCACATTGACATGCAGATCATTACGCATGTATATTCCTTCCTCCCATTCCTCCAGTCAAATCACTGGCAGGCCTTTGCAAATATGAGCAAATAAGCCATGCTACGCAGTGTTCTATTATACACTGAACAGTGTGAAGTTAAATTCAATGTGTTGTATTGAATAGAAGTGTGAATTTCAGTGACAGGTTTTTGCGTAGCACATGCACAGAACGTTTAGAAAACGAGAACAAGTGTCTGGGGAACGCGGCGAACAGGACGCTAGGTCACTGATTCTCCCCCCTTTCTTGTGATACTTGGCCGGGTATCGTATCATTAGTAAAACGTTGACAACCAGAGCACGTGAGCYGAGTTGAGCGGTTGGAAATCCCGCTCATCGCTTGCACACCACTCCAGTGCTCCTTATCCTTTCCAACTGCTCTGCTAAAAATTCATCTCTAAGGAATAACAACTGCAGCTCCAGGTTCGCTCCATTCATTAAAATCACAATTTGACCAACACCCATCTAGTTTTGTGCCTACCTGGACCTACCAATTGGTTTGTAAGTATTGAAACAAAACCATATGAATTTGGATGAAAATTATTTGAATAGACATAAAAAGGTGAAGTGGTGAAGTGAACATCCTTTCAAATAGGCTACATGTCATATTAAACAGCATATAAAACACTCTAAATAGGTCAGGAGCCAGAGCCACTGGGGATGCTAAACACCCTTTTCGGCTACTTTTGCCAGTCTGGGCAGAGATTCAGAGTTGTTTCTTTTTTTTATATATATATATATATATATATATGTGCAGTACCAGTCAAAGGTTTGGACACACCTTCTCATTCGAGGGTTTTTCTTTATTTTTACTATTTTCCACATTGTCGAATAATAGTGAAGACATCAAAACTATGAAATAACACATAACTACACAATCATGTAGTAACCAAAAAAGTGTTAAACAAATCAAAATATATTTGATTTGAGATTCTTCAAAGTAGCCACCCTTTGCCTTGACAGCTTTGAATACTCTTGGCATTCTCTCAACCAGCTTCATGAGATAGTCACCTGGAATACATTTCAATTAACAGGTGTGCGTGCCTTGTTAAAAGTTAATTTGTGGAATTTCTTTCCTTCTTAATGCGTTTGAGCCAATCAGTTGTGTTGTGACAAGGTAGGAGTGGTATACAGAAGATAGCCCTATTTGGTAAAAGACAGATTCCATATTATGGCAAGAACAGCTAAACTAAGCAAAGAGAAACGACAGTCCATCATTACTTTAAGACATATGAAGGTCAGCCAATTAGGAACATTTCAAGAACTTTTAACGTTTCTTCAAGTGCAGTCGCAAAAACCATCAAGCGCTATGATGAAACTTGCTCTCATGAGGACCACTCAGAGCATGCGCAGACCAGCTGGCTGGTGTGTTTACGGACATATTCAATCAATCCTTATCCCAGTCTGCCATTCCCACATGCTTCAAGAGGGCCACTATTGTTCCTGTTCTCAAGAAAGCGAAGGTAACTGAGCTAAATGACTATCGCCCCATGCTTTGAGAGACTAGTCAAGGACCATATCACCTCCACCCTACCTGACACCCTAGACCCACTCCAATTTGCTTACCGCCCCAATAGGTCCACAGACGACGCAATCGCAATCACACTGCACACTGCCCTAACCCATCTGGACAAGAGGAATACCTATGTAAGAATGCTGTTCATCGACTACAGCTCAGCATTTAACACCATAGTACCCTCCAAACTCGTCATTAAGCTCGAGACCCTGACTAGTCTCCCAGTCCCAGCCGCTGAAAAACATCCACACTGCATGATGCTGCCACCACCTTGCTTCCCTGTAGGGATGGAGCCAGGTTTCCTCCAGATGTGACGCTTGGCATTCAGGCCAAAGAGTTCAATCTTGATTTCATCAGACCAGAGAATCTTGTTTCTCATGGTCTGAGAGTCTTTAGGTGCCTTTTGGCAAACTCCAAGTGGGCTGTCATGTTCCTTTTACTGAGGAGTGGATTCCGTCTGTCCATTCTACCATAAAGGCCTGATTGGTGTAGTGTTGCAGAGATGGTTGTCCTTCTGGAAGGTTCTCCCATCTCCACAGAGGAACTCTGGAGCTCAGGTCACCTCCCTGACCAAGGCCCTTCTCCCCCCGAATGCTCAGTTTGGCCGGGAGGCCAGCTCTAGGAAGAGTCTTGCTGGTTCCAAACTTCTTCCATTTAAGAATAATGGAGCCCCCTGTGTTCTTGGGGACCTTCAATGCTGTAGAAATGTTTTGGTATCCTGCCCCAGATCTGTGCATTGACACAATCCTGTCTCGGAGCCCTACGGACAACTCTTTCGACCTCATGGCTTGGTTTTTGCTCTGACGTGCGCTGTCAACTGTGGGACCTTATATGGACAGGTGTGTGCCTTTCCAACTCATGTCCAATCAATTTAATTGATCACAGCTGGACTCCAAGCAAGTTGTAGAAACATCTCAAGGATGATCAATGGAAATAGGATGCACCTGAGCTCAATTTCGAGTCTCATAGCAAAGGATCTGAATACTTATTTAATACATTTGCAAAAAAAATCTTAAAACACGTTTTCGCTTTGTCATTATGGGATATTGTGCATAAATTAGTGAGTAAAAACATATTGAATCAATTTTAGAATAAGGCTGTAACTGAACCAAATGTTGAAAAAGTCAAGGGGTCTGAATACCTTCTGAATGCACTGTATATCCCTTTTGAAGCCTGCACCCGAAGACTTGATTACAAACTATAGAGTTGAGCATGCCAGTACTTAAAGTGACTAAAGATGCTCCATATGGGAGGAAATGATAAATATACTGAGACTATCTGATTCTGCTCCCAGGAGTTTGACCTGATCGCCCAAGAACACATAAAGCTGTGTTTAAAAGACTTCGTAGCTTAGTAGTATGTCAGACACTAATTAGTTCTGTTCATTTATCTAGACTTGGTCACTGGAAACGAGGTTAGGAGCCTGAAAGCTACATTTTAAAATGCCTTTTTCAATGGCCTGGAAATACTAGATGTACCTAATAAAGAGCTTAGTGACGAGGAGAGCACAGCAGGCAGAGGTCCTGCATATGGGGCTGCTACACACACTGCTGCAGACTGCTGCTGCACAAATGGGATGTGAAAAGTGTCTTGCTGAGACCTGTCACCAAGTAGTGTCACTTTGAGCCAAGATACTGTATAACGCCCTGCTAAATGAAAAGAAAGAAAACATTTTCACAAGGAAGTACAGGGACACAAACACACACACTCTCGTGTGCACCCACACACGCTCGCACAAACAGTTATAAAAGACAGAGGAACAGGGAGAGATGTAAAAGGATTGCAGTCGAAGACGTACATTTAAACTGTTCCACAGTGAAGAAGTAATGGTGCTGCATTGGATAGCAGCTGTTTTACGGGTTCCTGACCAATTCTGCGATTTTGTGTTTGTTTTTTTGCGCTGATCTTAACTTTTTTTGGTGCATAATGTTTCCGCCATTGTTTCCTATGCCTGAAAGAACAGCGATCACTAACCTTTATGGAGGTGCAGGACATACATACCCCGGGCCAGGCCCTAATCCCAGAGACACGGAAAAGATAAAGCGGCGTAAGAGAGGCCAACGTGTGAACACCTACGTCGGTGAGTACATGCCTCTACCCTCCGTTCTATTGGCAAACATAAAATCACTGGAGAATAAACTGAACAAGCTCCGTTCGAGACTATCCTATCAATGGGACCTGAGAGCTGTAATATCCTGAACAAGGACATGGATAATATACACTACCGTTCAAAAGTTTGGGGTCACTTAGACATTTCCTTGTTTTTGAAAGAAAAACAAAATAATTTGTCCATTAAAATAACTTCAAATTGATCAGAAATACAAGGTAGACATTGTTAATGTTGTAAATGACTATTGTAGCTGGAAACGGCAGATTATTTTATGGAAAATCTATATAGGCGTACAGAGGCCCATTATCAGCAACCATTACTCCTGTGTTCCAATGGCACATTGTGTTAGCTAATCCAAGTTTATAATTTTAAAAGACGAATTCATCATTAGAAAACCCTTTTGCAATTATGTTAGCACAGCTGAAAGCTGATGTTRTGATTAAAGAAGCAATAAAACTGGCCTCCTTTAAACTAGTTGAGTATCTGGAGCATCAGCATTTGTGGGTTCGATTACAGGCTCAAAATGGCCAGAAACCAAGACCTTTCTTCTGAAACTCGTCAGTCTATTGTTCTGAGAAATGAAGGCTCTTCCATGTGAGAAATTGCCAAGAAACTYAAGATCTCGTACAACGRTGTGTACTACTCCCTTCACAGAACAGCGCAAACTGTCTCTAACCAGAATATAAAGAGGAGTGGGAGGCCCCGGTGCACAACAGAGCAAGAACATTAGAGTGTCTAGTTTGAGAAACAGATGCCTCACAAGTCCTCAACTGGCAGCTTCATTATATAGTACCCACAAAACACGAGTCTCAACGTCAACAGTGAAGAGGCGACTCCGGGATGCTGGCCTTCTAGGCAGAGTTGCAAAGAAAAAGCCATGTTTCAGACTGGCCAATAAAAATAAAATATTAAGATGGGCAAAATAACACAGACACTGGACAGAGGAACTCTTCTTTAATCAGCACAACAGTTTTCAGCTGTGCAAGTCTCTTTACTGACATTTTCAACCTCTCCCTGACCCAGTCTGTAATACCTACATGTTTCAACCAAACCACCATAGTCCCTGTGCCCAAGAACGCCAAAGTAACCTGTATAAATTATAATAGCCCCGTAGCACTCACATCTGTAGCCATGAAATGCTTTGAAAGGCTGGTCATGGCTCAGATCAACACCATCATCCCAAACACCCTGGACCCACTCCAATTCGCGTACTGCCCCAACAGATCCACAAATGATGCAACCTCTATTGCACTCCACACTGCCCTTTCCCACCTGGACAAGTGGAGTACCTATGTCAAAATGTTGTTCATTGACTACAGCTCAGCGTTTAACACCATGGTGCCCTCCAAACTCATCACTAAGCTAAGGACCCTGGGACTGAACACCTCCCTCTGCAACTGTATCCTGGACTTCCTGACGGGCTGCCCCCAAGGGGTAAGGGTAGTCAACAACAAATCTGCCACACTGACCCTCAACACGAGGGCCCCTCAGGGGTGTGTGCCTAGTCCCCTCCTGTACTGCCTGCTCAAACACGACTGCATGGCACGACTAATTAAGTTTGCTGACGACACAGCGGTGGTAGGCTTGACCACAGAACATGATGAGACAGCATATAGGGAGGAGGTCAGAGACCAGGCAGTGTGGTGCTAGAACAGCAACCTCTCCCTCAACGTCAGCAAGACAAAGGATCTGATCATTGGCCGAGCATGCCCCATTCACATCTATGGTGCTGTAGTGGAGCGGGATGAGACCTTCAAGTTTATCAGTGTCCACATCACTAAGGATCTATCATGGTCCACAAACACCAAGACAGTATTGATGAGGGCACGACAATGCCTCTTCACCCTCAGGAAGCTGAAAAGATTTGTCATGAGCCCTCAGATCCTCAAAAAGTTATACAGCTGCACCATTGAGAGCATCTTGACTCTGCATTGTTGGGAAGGGCCTGTAAGTAAATGTTTCACTGTTACACGGAACCCAAACCCTGCGCGAGTGCGCCAACGTGCGCCATCTTGCATAAATGCATTTAGTCCCCCCACACCAAACGCGATCACAACACGCAGGTTAACATATCAAAACAAACTCTGAACCAATTATATTAATTTGGGGACAGGTCGAAAAGCATTAAACATTTATGGCAATGTAGCTAGCTAGCTAATTTGTCCTATTTAGCTAGCTTGCTGTTGCTAGCTAATTTGTCCTGGGATATAAACATTGAGTTGATATTTTACCTGAAATACACACAAGGTCCTCTACTCCACCAATTAATCCACACATAAAACGGTTAACCAAATCGTTACTAGTTATCTTTTCTCCTTCCAGGCTTTTTCTTCTCTTGACTTTATATTTTATTTTTTAATTTCACCTTTATTTAACCAGGTAGGCTAGTTGAGAACAAGTTCTCATTTACAACTGCGACCTGGACAAGATAAAGCAAAGCAGTTCGACACATACAACAACACAGAGTTACACATGGAATAAACAAACATACAGTCAATAATACAGTAGAAAAAGTCTATATACAGTGTGTGGAAATGAGGTAGGATAAGGGAGGTAAGGCAATAAATAGGCCATAGTGGCGAAGTAATAGCAATATAGCAATTAAACACTGGAGTGATAGATGTGCAGAAGATGAATGTGAAAGTAGAGATACTGGAGTGCAAAGGAGCAAAATAAATAAATACAATATCGGGATGAGGTAGTTGGGTGGGCTATTTACAGATGGGCTATATACAGGTGCAGTGATCTGTGAGCTGCTCTGACAGCTGGTGCTTAAAGTTAGTGAGGGAGTTGGGAATCTCCAGCTTCAGTGATTTTTGCAATTCGTTCCAGTCATTGGCAGCAGAGAACTGTAAGGAAAGACGGCCAAAGGAGGAATTGGCTTTGGGGGTGACCAGTGAAATATACCTGCTGGAGCGCGTGCTACGGGTGGGTGCTGCTATGGTGACCAGTGAGCTGAGATAAGGCGGGGATTTACCTATTGTAAATGACATCGCCGAAGTCGAGGATTGGTACGATAGTCAGTTTTATGAGGGTATGTTTGGCAGCATGAGTGAAGGATGCTTTGTTGTGAAATAGGAAGCCGATTCTAGATTACATTTTTCGATTGTAGATGCTTAATGTGGAGAGTTTACAACTGTAAACTCTGAAAGGAGAGTTTACAGTTTAACCAGACACCTAGGTATTTGTAGTTGTCCACATATTCTAAGTCAGAACCGTCCAGAGTAGTGATGCTAGTCCGGTGGGCAGGTGCGGGCAGCGATCGGTTGAAGAGCATGCATTTAGTTTTACTTCCATTTAAGAGCAGTTGGAGGCCACGGAAGGAGAGTTTGGCATTGAAGCTCGTCTGGAGGTTAGTTAACACAGTGTCCAAGAAGGGCCAGAAGTATACAGGATGGTGTCGTCTGCGTAGAGGTGGATCAGAGAATCACCAGCAGCAAGAGCAACATCATTGATGTATGCAGAGAAGAGAGTCGGCCCGAGAATTTAACCCTGTGGCACCCCCATAGAGACTGCCAGAGGTCCGGACAACAGGCCTCCGATTTGACACACTGAACTCTATCAGAGAAGTAGTTTGTGAACCATGCGAGGCAGTCATTTGAGAAACCAAGGCTGTTGAGTCTGCCGATGAGAATGTGGTGATTGACAGAGTCGAAAGCCTTGGCCAGGTTGATGAATATAGCTGCACAGTATTGTCTCTTATCGATGGCGGGTATGATATCGTTTAAGACCTTGAGCGTGGCTGAGGTGCACCCATGACCAGCTCGGAAACCAGATTGCATAGCGGAGAAGGTATGGTGGGATTCGAAATGGTCGGTAATCTSTTTGTTAACTTGGCTTTCGAAGACCTTAGAAAGGCAGGGTAGGATAGATATAGGTCTGTAGCAGTTTGGGTCTAGAGTGTCTCGGGGATGACCGCTGCAGCTTTCCAATCTTTGGGAATCCAAGACGATACAAAAGAGAGGTTGAATAGGCTAGTAATAGGGGTTGCAACAATTTTGGCAGATAATATTAGAAAGAGAGAGTCCAGATTGTCTAGCCCGTCTGATTTGTAGGGGTCCAGATTTTGCAGCTCTTTCAGAACATCAGCTATCTGGATTTGGGTGAAGGAGAAATGGGGAGGCTTGGGCGAATTGCGGTGGGGGGTGCAGGGCTGTTGACCGGGGTAGGGGTAGCCAGGTGGAAAGCATGGCCAGCCATAGAAAAATAATTATTGAAATTCTCAATTATCGTGGATTTATTGGTGGTGACAGTGTTACCTAGCCTCAGTGCAGTGGGCAGCTGGGAGGAGGTGCTCTTATTCTCCATACAGTGTCCCAGAACCTTTTAGAGTTTGCACTACAGGATTCAAATTTCTGTTTGAAAAAGCTAGCCTTAGCTTTCCTAACTGCCTGTGTATATTGGTTCCTAACTTCCCTGAAAAGTTGCGTATCACAGGGGCTATTTTATGCTAATGCAGTACGCCACAGGATGTTTTTGTGCTGGTCAAGGGCAGTCAGGTCTGGAGTGAACCAAGAGCTAAATCTGTTCCTGGTTCAACATTTTTTGAATGGGGCATGCTTATTTAAGGTGGTGAGGAAGGCTCTTTTAAAGAATAACCAGGCATCCTCTACTGACGGGATGAGGTCAATATCGTTCCAGGATACCCGGGCCAAGTCGATTAGAAAGGCCTGCTCGCTGAAGTGTTTTAGGGAGCGTTTGTCAGTGATGAGGGGTGGTCGTTTGACCGCAGACCCATTACGGATGCAGGCAATGAGGCAGTGATTGCTGAGATCTTGGTTGAAGACAGCAGAGGTGTATTTGGAGGGCAAATTGGTTAGGTGTTTACGGATTTGGGGTTGTACCTGGTAGGTTCATTGATAATTTGTTTGAGATTGAGGGTATCAAGCTTAGATTGTAGGATGGCCGGGGTGTTAAGCATGTCCCAGTTTAGGTCACCTAGCAGCACGAGCTCTGAAGATAGATGGGGGGCAATCATGTCACATATGGTGTCCAGGGCACAGCTGGGGGCAGAGGGTGGTCTATATCAAGCGGCAACGGGGAGAGACTTGTTTCTGGAAAGGTGGATTTTTAAAAGTACAAGCTCGAGTTGTTTGGGTACAGACCTGGATAGTAAGACAGAACTCTGCAGGCTATCTCTGCAGTAGATTGCAACTCCGCCCCCCTTAGCAGTTCTATCTTGTCGGAAAATGTTATAGTTAGGGATGGAAATGTCAGTGTTTTTGGTGGTCTTCCTTAGCCAGGTTTCAGACACGGCTAGGACATCCGGGTTGGCAGAGTGTGCTAAAGCAGTGAATAAAACAAACMTAGGGAGGAGGCTTCTGATGTTAACATGCATGAAACCAAGGCTTTTACGGTTACAGAAGTCAACAAATGAGAGAACCTGGGGAATAGGAGTGGATCTAGGCACTGCAGGGCCTGAATTAACCTCTACAACACAAGAGGAACAGAGGAGAAGTAAGATAAGGGTACGGCTAAAGGCTGTAAGAACTGGTCGTCTAGTACATTTGGAACAGAGAGTAAAAGGAGCAGGTTTCTGGAAGCGATAGAAAAGATTCAAGGCATAATGTACAGACAAATGTATGGTAGTATGTGAATACAGTGGAGGTAAACCTAGGCATCGAGGGATGATGAGAGAGATGTTGTTTCTAGAAACATAATTTAAACCAGGTGATGTCACCGCATGTGTAGGCGGTGGAACTAACGTGTTAGCTAAGGCATATTGAGCAGGGCTAAAGGCTCTACAGTGAAATAAGACAATAATCACTAACCAGAACAGCAATGGACAAGGCATATTGACATTAGTGAGAGGCATGTGCAGCCGAGTGATCATAGAGGTCTAGTGAGTAGTTAGTTTGGCTGTAGACACAGCGATTCAGACAGCTAGTGGGCCGGGGCTAGCAGAAAGGCCTTAGAGGGACGTCGCGARGGAAGAAGTCTATTGTAGCCTCCTTGTGCGGAGCCTCCTCGTACGGTTACGTTGGCAGACCAGTAGTGATGGATTAGTAGGGTTCCGTGTAGTAAAGGGGTCCAGGCCAATTGGCAAAATAGGTAAGAAATTGGCCGATGGACCTATTCAGCTAACTGTCCGATATGCTCTAGACAGCTAGCGGGCCACGGCTAGAAGGCTAGGGGATGGGCATGTAGGGGACGTCGCGACGTAGGAGCCAGTTGAAGAAACCCCTCGGGCAGATTACGTCAGTAGTCTAGTCGTGAAGGATCGGCGGTGCTCCGTACCCGCAGTAAAAGTGGTCCAGGCCAATTGGAAAAATAGGTATTGTAGCCCAAGGAGTGGCTGATGGACCTCTTCAGCTAGCCGGGAGATGGGCCTAGCATGGGCTAGCTCCAGGCTAATTGYTGCTTGCTTCAGGACAGAGACGTTAGCTAGGAGTAGKRACTCGGATTGCAGCTAGCTAGCTGCGATGATCCAGGTGAAAAGGTTCAGAGCTTGCGGTAGGAATCCGGGGATATGGAGAGAAAATAAATCCGGTATGCTCTGGTTTGAATCGCGTTGTGCAAACTGGCGAGAGTTTTCCGAGCTAAAGGTTAGCTGATGACCGCTAGCAGCTACTACCTAGTGGCTAGTTAGCTGGCTAGCTTCTGTTGGGGTTCCGGTTCAAAAGTAAAGAAAAATACTTTAGAAAAAATCAGGTCCAAGCACATTGGGTGAGGCAGGTTGCAGGCGAGTATTTTGAAGTTGAGGTTTAGAAAAATATATAAAAGATATGCGAAGAAAAATATATGAAGAGATATATACACGGGACACGACGAGGACAAAGACGTCTGACTGCTACGCCATCTTGGAATTAAATTGCGATTGGCAACTTTCATAAATTAGGTGCATTACTGCCACTGACCTCGTTCTTCTTTCAGTCACCCACGTGGGTGTAACCAATGAGGAGATGGCACGTCGGTACCTGCTTCTATAAACCAATGAGGAGATGGGAGAGGCAGGACTTGCAGCGCGATCTGCGTCAGAAAACGAACTGACTTCTATTTTAAGCCCTTGGCAACGGAGACGCTCTTTAGCGCGCGCGTGCAGTGTGGGTGCAATAATTCAAATCAAATTTATTTATATAGCCCTTCTTACATCAGCTGATATCTCAAAGTACTGTACAGAAACCCAGCCTAAAACCCCAAACAGCAAGCAATGCAGGTGTAGAAGCACGGTGGCTAGGAAAAACTCCCTAGAAAGGCCAAAACCTAGGAAGAAACCTAGAGAGGAACCAGGCTATGAGGGGTGGCCAGTCCTCTTCTGGCTGTGCCGGGTGGAGATTATAACAGAACATGGCCAAGATGTTCAAATGTTCATAAATTACCAGCATGGTCAAATAATAATAATCACAGTAGTTGTCGAGGGTGCAGCAAGTCAGCACCTCAGGAGTAAATGTCAGTTGGCTTTTCATAGCCGATCATTTAGAGTATCTCTACCGCTCCTGCTCTCTAGAGAGTTGAAAACAGCAGGTCTGGGACAGGTAGCACGTCCAGTGAACAGGTCAGGGTTCCATAGCCGCAGGCAGAACAGTTGAAACTGGAGCAGCAGCACGGCCAGGTGGACTGGGGACAGCAAGGAGTCATCATGCCAGGTAGTCCTGAGGCATGGTCCTAGGGCTCAGGTCCTCCGAAAGAAAGAAAGAAAGAAAGAAAGAAAGAAAGAAAGAAAGAATTAGAGAGAACATACTTAAATTCACACAGGACACCGGATAAGACAGGAGAAGTATTCCAGATATAACAGACTGACCCTAGCCCCCGACACATAAACTACTGCAGCATAAATACTGGAGGCTGAGACAGGAGGGGTCAGGAGACACTGTGGCCCCATCCGATGATACCCCTAGACAGGGCCAAACAGGCAGGATATAACCCCTCCCACTTTGCCAAAGCACAGCCCCCACACCACTAGAGGGATACCTTCAACCACCAACTTACCATCCTGAGACAAAGCCGAGTATAGCCCACAAAGATCTCCGCCACGGCACAATTGAATAACATGTATGTCTAAATTTATTTTGCAACGCTCGCGCACGCGACGCGAGCAGTGTAGTCTACCCCTGTTGTTTACGAAGCATGTGATTAATACTTTTTTATTTTTTATTATTGATTAGGTTGCAGACAGAAAGGAATATAATATAGGATGCCTCATCCTCCATTTCAGTTATGCCAATTATGCAATTGTCCCTCACACCCCCAATATTTTCTTGAAAATATACCATTTGAATATTAATTTGTCAGCAGAAATGTTCATTCTAACATCTGTCTCAAATTGCAGATGAGTATTGCGTACTGGTACTGTTGAAACGTTTAAAGGTATTTGTCTTGTGTTCTACAATATATAACCCATTGTTCTCAATGATTAAAGTACACACCTTGAGGCTTAGTAGCTTGTACAGCCTGTACTTGGCAAATCCAGACTCACCCACTGTTTCCAGCATTAAATTCATTGTCATAGCCTATTAACAATATGCATGTCAGTTGCTTTGATGTGCCAAACCTTAACAAAAGACAAAAAGAGTGGTTATTTGCTTCCCTGAATACCCTCTACACGTCACAGAGCTTTATGACAGAAATCAATCAGGGGGCAATCGTTCACACACCTCCACCGAATCGCTGATGTGTTGATACGGTTGGAAAGCGGCCTGAAGATGGATGGGTGGATGGGGAGACAGAGAGGAGACAGATGTGTGGCGTGCAGAGCAGCACGGGTAGGCGAGGTGGTGGTGGATTGGATTGATCGAGACGCTTAGTGCCAAGCAAGGAGGAGAGCTGTGTGACGGTGGGGGAAGAGGAGGGTGGCTGTCTGAAGAGGGGAGGCAGCTCCTTTTGTGGGTTCTGATAACTGAGGCTGTGGAGGTCCCCTCTGAGATTAATGGCTCCGGGCTTAGGGAGTCTAGCGGGGAGGAGAGGAAGGGAACGTGTGGACTGGGGAAGGACAAACACAGCCTCAGAGCAAGTGCCAGTGACAACATAGGAGATCACATAAACCAGCTCCTACCACAGCCTCCATCCCCACAGTCCCACAGCCCTGAACCCAGCATGGGTCTGAACATAGAATTATGCAGGGGGGGGGGGGGGTATTGACACAGAGAGAGACTCTGGCCCACAAGCCTTCCTCCCACCCCCAGGTCATACAGTATAGGCTAGGCACAGCCAATCTATAGGTCCTCTCCTGCTATGTATTTGTGCAGATTGAAGTCCCGGTTCATGAGTGATGTGTCCACTGTGGATCTGACTACAGCACAGTATCACGTGTTGCCTACTAAATCAAGTTGGTAAGTTTATACAGTACATCAGTGTGTCGAGGACACCCCTGTTGACTGTAGAGATATTAAACAGTGACAGATTAACAGGGAGAGTGGGAAATAATGCTATGTACAGAAATGGATGTCAAGTTCAAATTATTTCCCCCACAATTAGCTGTGGATAATGGATTGCAGGTTGTGTTGTCAGATATAATAATAACTCCACACTACATCCTATTGTAGCCCTCAGGGGAAGCTATAACAAAGAATTAAAGGATCAGTTCCAGTGGTTTCTGAATTGAATAGAGCAGGCAGAGTCCGAGTCACTAATATGCTTTCTACTAAACTTCTGGGACTGGAAGTGAATGGTGTAACGAGCGGAAACATCTGGGAATGTTACAATTCTGTCTTTACCTTTTAAGTGTAGATGAAGTATAGATCATTATCACACAAAAGACGGTAATATTTCTCAGGTCGTCACTCATTACCATTGTAATCACTCATCATAGACATGCATGTGATAATTACAGATGTGAATGTGGAGTGTGTAGAACCATGCGATGTGTCTTAAATATAAGGTGTAGAAGGTATCTGTCAACATCAGGGTATGTACCTGACAGATAGGAGGGAAATAATAGCAGTACAGATCCAAACTACTGTCCCCACAACCAAGTCTAATACGCACCATCAGCACTGCTTTGGAGTATCCTGTTAATTTTATTTGGACCCAAAAAAATTGCCTAGTGACAGATTTAGCCGTTCTGTAGAGTCAGGGCCCAATTTTCAGAACCAATTATGTATTGAGGCACCAGCTCATCAATCAAAGATCCCTTTTCATGCTGAGTGACACAAATGAATTCTGTTTCCTTCCCTGGTACATAAACACAAAAGATGGACCCCGTCCCCCATGTCAGTTGTCGGCCCAGTATTCACAGTCCTTGACTGAGTAGGGAAAGTTGTATTGGGATGGTAGTGGTAATTAGAGGTGGCGTCCCAAATGACACCGTATTCCCTTTAGAGTGCACAATTGGGAGGCAGCCATAGATTGCCTGGGTAGCTGGTGGAGTGGCTGTGACTGAGTTTGCTCCATTTATGTCACAATCTTTGATGGCAGGCTGATTTCACAGCGGTAGTACTTGACTGTGTGCCGCACTGTGTGCAGCATAGACGACACTGATAGATGACACTGAGTGTTGGAAAACGACATCGGAGGGACATCATAGGGAGGATAAATAGATTTTTGCAATGCTAATAAGTAAATCAATTTAGCCCACTGTAGAGTTATAGATTAAAACAAACYATCTAAATTGGATATTTGTAAGTACATGCTATTTATTGATGTAAAATGTTGTGCTTTACATAAAAGGAAACTGTAGRATTGAACTTCATGAAAAGAAAATGTGTGCAAAGCAAACGTGTTTCAAGAGGCAATGCCTTCTTGCTAAATGTGAAATAAATTCATAGGCAATAGATCCCTCTTTATTAAATTATTTAACAAGTAACCAAGGAAAAAAAATAAGCCTAGGTTTACAGCTCTATGAGATGTGATTTCTCAATGCATTCTTGTCCTTGGCCCTAAACGCTACAGCTGAGAATGTTGTTCTACTGCAACCAGCCTATGCATAGCAATTTGTTACGTAACATAATTTTCCTTGAGAGAAAGAAACATTTTACAGTTTAAGCACACACAAAGTTGCATGTTAACAATAGCCAAATGTCAAAGGAAGTTTACAAAGCACTGTCCAGTCTGGGGCTGGTGAATGCGCTGCCTGGTTCAAACACACCAGAGGATTCAAGCAACACAGTTCATAGACCATCCAATTCATCTATTGTACTGCAACTTCACTCTATTGTGTCAYAGAGTACTTTACTTGTTTTGTGGTGTGTATTTGTTTAAACATGGAGAAATGCCATCTTTTAGGTGACTCCATTTAGTTTTTAAAAGAATAATTCATATTTTCATTGCCAAACTGACCGTGTTATTGTGTTGTTAGACCCCATCTGATCGTCTATTCCCTCTGTGTTCCAGGTGGCACCTCTCGGTGGTCTTCCCCGCCCTGCGACTGCTGCTGCAAGACCCACAAGGGAGAGGGCGAGAGCGGCACCTCCTTCAACGAGCTCTCCACCTCAAGCTCCGAAAGCCAGTCAGAGGCCAGCTCACCCCACGGCACCGTTATCTGTGGGCCGGTCAGCCAGCAGTCCCACGTCCATGTCCAGACCCTGGACCGGCCGCAGAAGAAGGGCCCGGTGCAGATGCTGCAGCAGTCGGAGCAGCGCAGGAAGAGTGATCTCCTCCGAACACTCACTGCCAGCTCCCGAGATACCAGCACCTGCAAGAAGAGGCCGGCCAAGGAGAAGATGACCATTGAGGAGGAGCTGGAGAAGTGCATCCAGGACTTCCGCAAGATCAAGATCCCCGAGCGCTTCCCGGAGAGGAAGTACATGTGGCAGGCAGATCTACTGAGGAAGTACCGTGTCTGAGAGGGATCCAGTTAAAACACTTAGGCATCACAGAGACAGCAAAAAAACACAAGCATAAAACCATGACTGTTTAGCTAARTGTATGTATGTATTGGCACCCTTGCAATTTACTTGATTTACTTAATAATTCCCTATTTCTTCTCAAATAAACTTTTGGTTTCTCCACACCTTGTTATTGGGTTTTCAACATTGCAGAACTTAAGTTACTTAASTTACAATTTAAATGTACATTTATTGGCACCCTTGAGCTACTACTTCGTTGCACACTCTTTGGCCAAGATAGCTGCCAACAAATGCTTCTTGTAGCCATAAATGGGCTTGCTGCAACTTTCTACTTGCAACGTTTTTTGACACTGGGTRGAACGTTGTACTCCAAAACACCTTGATAATCTGCTGATTTCATAATGTCTTGCACACATTCACGGTCCCCAGAGGCAGCAAAGTAACCCACAGCATTATCGAACCTGCCCCATGTTTGATTGTAAGGTGGGTGTTATTTTCTTTAAATGCTTCATTTAGTCATTGGTAAACATAGGAAGACCCCACTGCTGAAGGAGACACAAAAAAAGCCTGTTGAACTTCTCAAAATAACTACCTAAACAAGCCTAAATCCTGGGGGAAATGTTCTGTGGACCAATGAAACAAAATTTGAGCTCTTTAGCAAAACAGATGAGCGCTGTATTTACTGATGACAAAATGAAGAATTCAATGAAAGACCCTCCCCTACAATCAAATATGGGGGAAGTTTGATAATGCTGTGGGGTTCCTTTGCTGCCTCTAATACTGGAGTCCTTGTTATGCGCAAGGCATCAATAAATCTTCAGATGATCAGGTGATTTGGAGTCCAAACTGGGTCCCCAATGAAGGTTGTGGATCTTCCAGCAGGACAACGACCCCAAACACACATCAAAAATCACCCAGGAATGGTTCAAGAAGAGATGCTGGACTGTTCTGGAGTAGCCAGCGAAGAGTCCAAATCTAAGTCACATTGAAAACCTATGGTGAGATCTGAAAACAGCAATTGGTGGAGGCCACCCCTCAAAAATGTAAGAACTACAGCAGTTTGCTTCTGAAAAGTGGGCAAAATTGCCAGGAGAAAGTTGCAGCAAGCTCAATGACGGCTACAAAAAGTGTTTGTCTGCAGCTTTCTTGATCAAAGGCTTTGCAACCAAGTACTAGCTCCAGGATGCCAATCATTTTGTCCATYCCATTTGTCTTTATTTTCTCATTTAAAATTGTAAACTTAAGTTTACAAAAATAAAATTGGTTCTGTAGTGTTGAAAATCCAACAACTTATTTTAGAATTATTTAAGAAAGGTCCACGGGTGCCAATATATTTGGCCGCAACTGTATGTACGTTTGTATGTATGTATGTATGTATGTATGTATTGATGCTCATCGCCACTGCCTCAGTGTCTACTGTATGTCTTATGCTTTAGGTTCTGGATGACTGTTCTCAATGGAATAATGGCAATGGACAAAAGTCAAAAGACATCTCTTTCTTCACCAACTGCTTCCTGTACGCTCAAAGGGTGTATCTGACTGCACAGTTTTATCCACAATCTTTTGAAAGCACTAAAGAGCACAATTGGTGTGTGAGAGATTGTTCTACACACACTGCTGATTTTTGCATGCAGATGGCACAGAAATCGAAGATACATGTGTATCAGAATGATAAATGATTCATGCTGTCCCGATAATGCACTTTCTAAAAATACCTGCTGCCAGAGCGGAGGGGATGAATAGCTTCTTTGATTTCAACACTTTCAGGAACGCAGGCAACTCCAGAGGAAGTATGGGCTTTTTTTTCAGTTGGGGAATTTGAAAAACACCGAAAGATACTGTATATCAAAACAGCTTTCAGATGGAAATGGGAAGGGATACAGATGAAGGTGTTCCTTAAGGGGTGATGAAGGATGGGTTTGTTTTAATGAGATTGAAGTCAAACACAAAGAAACACCAATGACAAAAGAGGGACGTAGTCCTGTGCAAGTGCTTTTCCCAAAGGGTTAACTACAGTTACAGCAGGTGTTCACACACACACACACASAGATAGATCAGGGGCTTATTTCAACAATGAATGTGTGACATGAGTGCACAGGAGAACAGACAGGATAGCATTGTTCAACATTCCATGACAGATTGATGTTTTCTATCGTATTTGTTGCCATTGTGGTCAATAGATATTGATGATTAGGTGCTGGGGTACATGGACAAGACAAATAGACATGGTTGGTGACATCCCTGCAGATATTGATGAGACTTGTAGGTTATTGAAGAATACACGCTGCTCTTGGTTTCACTGAATACCACATCTAAATATTGTTTGTTTTCTGTATCCTTACATGCCTTGGTGAGGATCAAAGTACATGGGGGGCGGGGGAGTGTTGTTATCAAGTTCATTATGTAACAAAGCAGTAAGCACAGACATGCGCTAATAATTTCCAGAATAATGTAATTATTTTGGGAATATTACATTTAAGATTATGACTGATGACACAGGATGACAGTGAGTCCAAGTCCTCCTGTTACATAACTAACACACTTTGCAAATTACGTTAGCACTGAATGAGTCAGTCAGTTGCTATCAACACCCAGCTTACAGCTTCATTAAAGTAAACCAAAGTTTTGGAAATACATAATGCCATCTAACCATATCAAAGAATGTTAGGTATATGCAGTTATCTTAGCTAGCAAGATATCCAGCCAGCTAACGTTAGCTATTTAGCCAATAACGTTAGCTATTAGCCTAGCCAGCCTACCTAACCAGCACAGGTATGGTCAGTAAGCTAGAGCTCAACTACCGGAGACCAGTTAGAACACAACTAACACAACGCAACTAAAACCGCAGATCAAAAGAGCAGAGACTAACTGATTGATGGCTAGGGCCCATCCGATGATAAGAGTCAGGAAAAATCCAATAACTATAGCAAGGAAAATAAAAAAATAGATTGATTCCAGATGTCAGTCAGTTACGCACGTTAGCACTAGGCCAAGGTGAAAAAAGTTACAAAACTCCCGTTGCCTACTTCACAGAGAACATGCCGAAAAAGAAAGGAAAATAGATGAGGTACTATAGTTACACAATTAGAGCAAGCAGGTATAATTTTCAATTTTTTTGTCTGATATATATTTTGGAAACAACAAAATAATAAGAGTAGGCTACACCATCAACACCATCATTACCATCAACACCATCAACACCATCACCATCATTATTTTTCCATTCATACAGCATGTCGGGTAAATCTCCACAGTAGATTTGCCGTGGTTAACAAGGAAATACTTTATTTCAGTTGTATGAAATGACTGTCAAATAGATACATCGGCCTTAGTCTGCTCATAAAATATAACTAKATTTTTCCAATGATAATACCAACCAAAGGCGAACATTTTGGCTGCAATCAAGATAAAAAAATAAACGTTAGGGAGCGGTAAATCGCTGGCCAATGTTGGTTGCAATTGAGATCAGCTGTGCGGGTGATTTTAGCACATATTGATGTTTTAACGAGAGATCAGCTGGCGATAATCTGGCAGTTTTTGATGGTTGCAATTGGCCCATGATGTGCATCAGCAAGCTATACAAGATGATTTGAGCTAATGAGCACTTGCTGTATATCAGATGTGGTACACTCACTTCAGCACCCTTAGTGAATGACAACTCTATTAGATATTCTTCCACTCTAGCCCTGGCTTCAAAGGTCAAAGCTCTGGTGATGATGCTCTTGTTTCTTAAACCTGAATAAAATATATATATTTAAACAGCATGTCAACAGTTGAGCATACATTAATGTCCACTAGTTATAATGTCCTCACTTTTTTCTTGACTTAGTCTGTTTGTATAAAGCACTATGATGTGAAAGGAATTGGATCTATCAAATCAAATGTTATTGGTCACATAGACATATTTAGCAGATGTTATTGCGGGTGTAGCGAAATGCTTGTTTTCCTAGCTCCAAAAGTTCAGTAGGATCTCACAATTCCCAACAGTACACACAAATCTAAAAGTAAAAGAATGGAATTAAGAAATATATAAATATTAGGATGTTTTGGATATCCTGAAAATGTTTCAATACATCTGCTCATAGAACATTCAATGACATAGGTCTTGGATACAATCACATTTTCAAAGCACCATTGTAAAGAAAATAATACCCATGTATACGACTATTTATTAAGATRGTTTTAGTTGTCCCGGCACTGCCCATTGTATGTATGTTACAGAATCACTATGTAGGGATCGATAAATTATAATGAAAAACTCAGCACAAATCTAAAATATAGTTGTTGATTTCCTATACAAGAGATTATTGTTTTCTTAAATAATGCCCATGTACAAGTCATGCATTTGGACTACTATTAAGTTATTCAGTGGTACTGTTTAGTGCGATATACAAACAGAGGCTTGGTAGATAAAACTCTCACAAAATGGTTGTCCCCATTTATTTATTCAGTCATTCATATATGATTTTTTTTACATACATACTGTATTTCATAATATTTATTTTTCATTCCAAAGTATTTTATCTTGTCAATTACATCTGTATAAAAGGATAGCTACATATAACTTATCACACAAAGATATTAAATTCTAAGTAACCCAAAAATGTATTATATTTTATGCAGGTGTGCATTTATTGTCAAGAATCTTGCCCTGGAGGCAGCTCTGCAGAGTGGTCACTAGCTGACACAGCCACAAAGTCATGAAATCTGATTTTAAACCTAACCATAACCCTAAATTAAACCACACTACTAACTGTACTGCCTAATCCTAACCTTAAATTAWGACCAAAAAGCTCATGTTTGTTTTCATGAATTTTTATGATATAGCCAATTTTGACTTTGCAGCAGGCCCTTCTTGCGGAAATCGTCCAGTTCTGCCTCCAGGGCAAGATTCATGACAATAAACGTCAACCTGCATATTGCATATGTAAATAATGACATCCATCAACAAGGTGTAAATGCATTCTCATCCCTGTGAGAACTGATTGATAGTCTAAGCAGTACAGTAGACTAATGTTAATGTTGTTATTTTCATTATACCTATAGAATCATAGTGGGAGGTGTCTCAAATTGGCCTGTGCATAGCTAAATATAACCGATGATGCAGTGAACAAAAAACCTCACAGTAAAGCAGTGAACAAAGCCAGCATGTATGAAACATGAACACACACGATTGGCTCACATCAGTAGCCCTGTTAAAGGAAAGCCTGCAGGGTGGTTTTGTATTACATCTACAACAGCTGAGCCCATAAAGAGGATTACTCAGCATGTTAAACACTGAACAAAGATGGTTGTATGATGGAGATGCAATAGCAAATACTGCCCATTTTTCAGATGTGTAAATATGGGATAATTTCCATTGTGTGTTCATAATACTGAATACTGTACATATTGGTTACAACTGGAGTCACTGAACTGATAGTGTGGATCTGAGTGCAGTTTTTGTTCAATTTTTTTTTTAAACACCATTATCCTTTGAATTGATCTCATATTGTTTACTATCACCTTACTAACACCTAGTACAAAAAAAGTCAGTCTTAGTAAATACTCTAGTTTACAAGTTCTGAAAAAGAGCATAGTAGAATAAAAGACACACGGTGGCCTTCAAATGTAGATTGGAGCTTTTTTGCACAATGTTGGGTGAATTATATTGTACATAACAAGAAAATATTTGTAAAAGATAAAGCTGTACATATTCACTAAACYCACAGACACTATATAGCCACATAGATAAATCATAGATCATACATCAAAGATCATTTTATTTGAATATAGTTGAATAATTCATTAATGATCAGATACAGACCCTTGTCAGTCCCCCCCCCAAAAAAAATAAAAATTATATTCAGAACTTGACAACTGTATAACTTCTATGCTACAGTCTGATGAATCAATGTTGATATGAATGCAAATGAGTATGGCTCTGTTTTACATTTAAAAAAAATATGTATTCCGAGAAAGAGGAGATTAAAGTGTGTGATTTACTATTTCAGTTAGAGCATTCTGTCTGACTCCTTTGTTTGCTAGATAGTTATACCCAGTTACAGAGCCCTTGTAAGTGAATGCAAGTCCTGTAATTTTGTTCTTATTACAAGCCCTTTTGAATGTGTGATCCATGAAGAAAACCACAATAGAAGGAAGCAGCCACGATAGACCAGTACATACAGTTGAAGTCTGAAGTTTACATACATTTAGGTTGGAGTCATTAAAACTCATTTTTCAACCACTCCACAAATTTCTTGTTAACAAACTATAGTTTTGGCAAGTTGGTTAGGACATCTACTTTGTGCATGACACAAGTCATTTTTCCAACAATTGTTTACAGACAGATTAATTCACTTATAATTCACTGTATCACAATTCCAGTGGGTCAGACGTTTACTTACACTAAGTTGACTGTGCTTTTAAACAGCTTGGAAAATTCCAGAAAATCAGTCATGGCTTTAGAAGCTTCTGATAGGCTAATTGACATCATTTAAGTCAATTGGAGGTGTACCTGTGGGTGTATTTCAAGGCCTACCTTCAAACTCAGTGCCTCTTTGCTTGACATCATTGGAAAATGAAAATAAATCAGCCAAGACCTCAAAAAAACAATTGTAAACCTCCACAAGTCTGGTTCATCCTTGGGAGAAATTTCCAAACGCCTGAAGGTACCACGTTCATCTGTACAAACAATAGTACGCAAGTATAAACACCATGGGACCACGCAGCCGTCATACTGCTCAGGAAGGAGACACATACTGTCTCCTAGAGATGAACGTACTATGGTGCGAAAAGTGCAAATCAATCCCAGGACAACAGCAAAGGACCTTGTGAAGATGCTGGAGGAAACAGGTACAAAAGTATCTATATCCACAGTAAAACAAGTCCTGTATCGACATAACCTGAATGGCCGCTCAGCAAGGAAGCCACTTCTCCAAAACAGCAATAAAAATCTATGCTTTGCAACTGCACATGGGGACAAAGATCGTACTTTTTGTAGAAATGTCTGATGAAACAAAAATAGAACTGCTTGGCCATAATGACCATCGTTATGTTTGGAGGAAAAAGGGGGATGCTTGCAAGCCGAAGAACACCATCCCAACAGTGAAGCATGGGGCTGGCAGCATCATGTTATGGGGCTGCTTTGCTGCAGGAGGGTCTGGTGCACTTCACAAAATAGATGGCATCATGAGGCAGGAAAATTATGTGGATATATTGAAGCAACATCTCAAGACATCAGACAGGAAGTTAAAGCTTGGTTGCAAATGGGTCTTCCAAATGGACAATGACCCCAAGCATACTTCCAAAGTTGTGGCAAAATGGCTTAAGGACAACAAAGTCAATGTATTGGAGTGGCCATCACAAAGCCCTGACCTCAATCCTATAGAAAATTTGTGGGCTGGAACTGAAAAAGCGTATGCGAGCAAGGAGGCCTACAAACCTGACTCAGTTACACAAGCTCTGTCAGGAGGAAGTGGCCAAAATTCACGCAACTTATTGTGGAAGCCTACCCGAAACGTTTGACCCAAATTAAACAATTTAAAGGCAATGCTACCAAATACTAATTCAGTGTATTTAAACTTCTGATCCACTGGGAATGCGATTAAAGAAATAAAAGCTGAAATAAATCATTCTCTGCTACTTTCTGACATTTCACATTCATAAAATAAAGTGGTGATCCTAACTGACCTAAAACAGAGATTTTTTTTATTAGGATTAAATATCAGGAATTGTGAAAACTGAGTTTAAATGTATTTGGCTAAGGTGTATGTAAACTTCTGACTTCAACTGTATAAACAAAGATTGTTGTTTTGATTAAAAAAGGTCCAGAACGTGTGCATGTTGCTATATGAATTATTGCAGATAATTTAATCTGTTATTGTGAAACTGTCAAAACTGAAATAATTACCCCAAAAAGATTTGCAAAAAAAGATAAGCACAAAAGCGTGGATTGTGTTTGCTGATATTTCTCCACAAGTGTATGATTTTATGAATAAACGTCATTTAAAACGTCTTTGGATACAAGAAACGGAATTTTGGAAATGTACAATTACATCGAATAAAAAAATGCATTCTGTACAATGACCTGTTGGTTGGATTTCTTCTTGAGTTGTGAGGAGATTTTTATCAAATATTCAGAGTGAGAGTAACTAAATTGAAGACTTTTCACAACATGATCCAGATGCAGAAACGGGATGCAGATAGTTTGTTTCTTTGTTTAACGAAGCAAGTCAGTTAAGAACAAATTCTTATTTACAATGACGGCCTAGGAACAGTGGGTTAACTGCTTTGTTCAGGGGCACAATGACAGATTTTTACCTTGTCAGCTCGATCTAGCAACCTTTCGGTTACTGGCCCAACGCTCTAACCACTAGGCTACCTGCCGCCCCTATAGTACAGTTCTCGGATAATTTATTATTAAAACAGGGCAGGCAAAGGACAGGACGAGGACAGGCAGAGGTTTGTYATCAAATCAGAGTCAGGCAGGTACAGGACGGCAGGCAGGCTCGGGGTCAGGGCAGGCAGAATGGTCAGAATCGGGAAAAACTAGGAAACAGAACTTGAGAAACAGGAAGATTGGAAAGCACGCTGGTAAGACCTGACAACGTATGTGGCAGGGTCTACAGGAAATCACAGACTACAAATAAAAACCCAGCCACGTCACAGACACCGACATCTCGCTTCCAAACAAACTAAACACCTTCTTTGCCCACTTTGAGGATAATACAGTGCCACCGTTGCTGCCCGCTAACAAGGCCTGTGCCCCCCCCCCCTCCTTCTCCGTGGCCGACGTGAGTAAGACATTTAAACATGTTAACCTTCGCAATGATGCTGGCCCAGAAGGCATCCCTAGCCGCATCCTCAGAGCATGCGCAGACCAGCTGGCTGGTGTGTTTACAGACATAATCAATTGCTCCCTATCCCAGTCTGCTGTCCCCACATGCTTCAAGATGGCCACCATTGTTCCTGTACCCAAGAAGGCAAAGATAATTGAACGAAATGACTACCGCCCCATAGCACTAACTTCTGTCATCATGAAGTGCTTTGAGAGACCAGTCAATGATCTTATTACCTCCACCTTACCTGCCACCCTAGACCCACTTCAGTTTGCATACCGCCCCAACAGACGATGCAATCGCCATCACACTGCACACTGCCCTATCCCATCTGGACAAGAAGAATACCTATGTAAGAATGCTGTTCATTGACTACAGCTCAGCATTCAACACCAAAGTACCCTCCAAGCTCATCATTAAGCTGGAGGCCCTGGGTCTTAACCCTGCCCTGCGCAATTGGGTCCTGGACTTTCTGACGGGCCGCCCCAGGTGGTGAAGGCAGGAAACAACATCTCCACTTCGCTGACCCTCAAAACTGGCGCCCAACAAGGGTGAGTGCTCAGCCCCCTCCTGTAATCCCTGTTCACCCATGACTGCGTGGCCACGCACGCCTCCAACTCAATCATCAAGTTTGCAGACAACACAGCAGTAGTGGGCTTGATTACCAACAATGACGAGACAGCTTACAGGGAAGAAGTGAGGGCACTTGGAGTGTGGTAACAGGAAAACAATGGGGCAGATGGGTGACACCTGGAGGGGGTGGAGACAAGCACAAAGACAGGTGTAACAGATCAGGGTGTGACAGACTATTGAGTGGGTTTAGTATTCAGTGAAGTGTGTTGGTGTTGAATGTTGGAGGAGTTTTTTAAAAATAGGATTGCAGTAGTTTGGCGTATGAGGGGATGGGGGAACACTGTGTTCCAAATTGGAACACCATGTTCCAAATTTCAGTTTGGTCAAAATATGTACAGTATTTTGCTCCTTAGGGCCACCCCATACAGCAGGGGTCGGCAACAGGCGATTGTGATTTCTTTTCATTTAGTAAATACAGTATGTTCCCAAGTATTCCCACGAATAGAAAGGGAGACATATGTGATTGTGTCTCCATGTAATCAAGGTATGAAATGATTATGTTATTTTCAAATACGATCTCTTTTTGGGCTTACTAGTGGTCAATTTGCAGTGTACAAATTATTATGATTATTTTCCGGTCCCCCGACCATCCGTTCTGACAAAAACCAAACCGTGGCAAAATACAGGTACCTGTCACGGCTGTTGAAAGATGAGAACCAAGGTGCAGCGTGGTAGCGTACATGTTCCTTTATTAAACAAGACGCCGAACAAAAACAATAAACACTACAAAACCAAACCGTGAAGCTCAAAGGCTATGTGCCCTAAACAAAGTCAACTTCCCACAAAGACAGGTGGGGAAAAGGATACCTAAGTATGGTTCCCAATCAGAGACAACGATAGATAACTGTCCCTGATTGAGAACCATACCCGGCCAAAACATAGAAATAGAAAATCATAGAAACACAAAACATAGAATGCCCACCCCAACTCACGCCCTGACCAAACCAAAATAGAGACATAAAAAAGATCTCTAAGGTCAGGGCGTGACAGTACCTACCATACAGTTAAAGTAAATAGTATTGATCTCAACCCAAGTCGATCACAAAAACTCAACATTACATTTCAGTGTGTAAAGAGAATATGATTGATAAAAGACAAGAGTTCTCAGGTGTGTGGGATGGTAGGTGAGCTTTAAATATTTTCATCTTGTGAAGAGGAGCTCTCCCTGTAACACTCCACATCACACCACAACCTCGCCAAAACACAATTAAAACAAGTCTTTGTTTTCTGGCAGCATATGAACAGGAATCTGCTATTTTTGTGAGATGTTGATCCCCTCGATCTGCAGATAATTAACTGATTTCAAAAGCGAATAGCCGGTGAGCGACTGTGAAACGTCTTTTCATGTCCCTCTCAACTGTTGTGTTGAACATAACAATTCTTCATTGCAGTGGAATGTGCTTTGTGTGTTGCTTGTGTCTCAAAGGGATGGGCCCGGAGACCGTGGGACTGTCAGCACCATCTCCCAAATAAGGATGCAACATTATCTATTTTTCAGCAGAATGGAAGAAAGCAGTCATTCTTGTGTAGCAATCAGATGATCGGTTTTGATCATTCTATTGTCAGCCGCAGAAGAAGCAATCCTTCCCTCAACACTGTTGAATGGCTGTCACTGCCAACCATTCTCAACATACTACAACCTTTACTATCCACTAAGATGACCAGGACAAATATTTAGGAAGTACTTTCCTCAGGCACACTGTGCTTCTGTCACTCCATTCTTAAAAAGCCACACGTACAGTAACTATAGCATGCTTGGTATTGTGTAAGTATCCCAAAAACGAAATTAACAGTCAAGATTCTGAATGATTGGCATGTTTTAGAGCACAACGTCTGAATGGAACCAGAAATAGGCTACAGTCCTGTGTTAGTGCCTGCTGAATATGTGTCTCCTGGTTATTGTCTAGGAGGGTAGGGAAGCATATGTATGCCATCTGCACATGGCTGAGGAGAGAAGGGGTAAGCGAGCGAGACCTTTCTTTATTGTTATACACAGACCGAGCAGAGGGGAACTTGATAAAGCTTTGCATTCTGGGCGAATAAATTATTCAGAGCATTGTAGTGTGTTCTCTGAAGTCTTGGTAGCCAATTTCTACTTACCAAGGCATCACATACAAAACCAGTTGTGGCATCTGCAAAAGCAGCGATTTTCGCAACGTTCTTGAAATGCATGGGTTTTGGAGCCTCAGGGTTATATAGTGTTATTCAGCTTTTTCACATGTTCCATCCAGCCATCCTTTGTTCTCAATATACTGCCAATGAAAAAGCAATATTTAGAAAAGCTTAGTAAATCAAAGCAAAAAAGCTACTGATTTGCATAAATGATGTGTGTACTTCATTTGCATAAAGTATGTGTGTACAGTTGTAGTTGGAAGCTGATTTGTTTTCAGTTGTACTTTGTCTTTGCAGCTCTGCATTTGGAGGCTCAAGTCAATGTTCCCTTTTGTAGCGTTAACAAAACAGCTCAATCCCCAGGTAGACATGACTTCTAGCTCCTGAGAGACGTTCAATAAATATACTGAAGGCAATTGAAAATAATTCCACATTGTATCATGCTCTCACTTTATTCCAAACCCAGACATTGGCCATTTCACTTTCATGGACAGGATACCATAATGGACTTCTACTCTATAATGACTTCCTAGCAGCTCCATGTATTAGCCTGGGTCAGTAAGTAGCAAACTCAATATCTTCCACAGGTTCCCACAATTCTGTCTAAACCACCCAAATAGCAGAGGAAATGTAGACATAGTGTGTCTCTCCAGAGCCATATGGCAATGTAATAGCAATTGATTCATGCCTTGAGCATCCTGTTAGACCAAGGAAGAAAAGCTGAATGGATTCCTGGGAGAAGTCCTATAAAGAACAACAAGTGACAATATTAGTGAATCATGGTTGAATATTTACAGTGTTAAATACCCCCCCCACCCCCCTGAGAATGGAACGTCAAATGCCTCAGTAGCCTCGTGCAAAATCCCCTCTTAAATTTAAACGGTGTGAACAAATTTTCCATAAGAAAGCGATAAGAACATAGAACTGACACCATGCACGGCTGCTGTGTAAACGCATGAGAAATGTGCCTGTTGCTTAACGTGTTTGTGCTGAATGTACATTCTGACCAGTCCATCTAAGTGGGGTTGTTAGGGTGTGATATGTTTGGGCAACACTTTATGTAGTATATAGTCCATCTGTAGATGCTCTACAGACTATCAGTAACATTTCAACTATCTATCTACTAACCCTAACTTTAACCCTTAACCTAACCTTAGCCCTGGCCCTAACTCCAACCTCAACCCTTACCCTAACTCTTATTCTAAAACTTACCCTAACCGTAACCTCAGCATCTACAGATGGACTATCCAAATACTGTGTGACCAATGTTGGTATAACATTCCATCTGGTTAATGGTGGATTCTCATTAACATGACACCTGAGGAAATGGATATGCAAAGGATTTCTGTCGTTATTTAGTGTTCAAAATGTATGTGCCATGCAATGAGAGCACATTTAGAATACATTTTAGATTTTTAAGAAGAAAAAAATGTGAGGAGAAAAAAAGGACAGTTTCATAGTAGCTGGCACACGCACTCCAAATCATTGGAGTATCAGAATAAAAAATGAAGAAGATCATCTAAAAGTTGAGTAGTGAGTTCTGGATGTAAGAAACAGAGAAAAGAGTAAAGCCCKTGCACAAAAACAACCCTTGGGGCCATCAAACCTCATAGAACATTCCTTAACGGTCCACAGCATACTAGACATATATACCTGGCGTGCCCAAAGGAGTAGAGAATAGAAGGATGAAAAAAAGACAGTCTTTAAATGCACTACTCTGGGGAAGGAGGAAGAATAGACAGCAATTTGTCTCCACGTTGGCAGGACAAAAAAAGAGAGCCAGCATTGCAGCCTAACACTGATTACAGAGAGGAGCGTGGAAGCACTTACAGAGCGCCACTGCTCAGAGCAGAGGTGTTCGCCAGGTGAGAGAGGTTAGAGCAGGAAAGATTAAATGAACATCCATTCTTCAAGCTGCAGACCAGGGTCACTGGCCAAGGGCACTCTCTTATTAGGAAAATACATCATTTACTTTTCAACGGTCTACCTCGTTATCGAACCAAATCACCAAGGGTCTAGTTCCATGATTGGCACAAAAATGAACCTACCCGAATGGTTTTAAGATGCATGTCTAGGAATCTGTTATAGACTGAGAAAATATGCTTGTAATCTAAAACTCATTTTATGGTCCAAGCGTTTTTTATTTTCAATAAATAATTGCTTTTTTATTCACTGTATTAGTTTTCATGTCACAAGGGCTATGTTAACAGAGGCAGCCCAATTCTGATGTGAAAAGATCTGATGTAATTGGTCAAAACACTAATTAATAAAAAAAATCTGAATTGAGGTGCCTGTGTAAACGCAGACAAGATGTTGCACATATATCATTGCCCCGTAATAAAATACCTTGAATTGATTCTAACCTCTTTAAAAGGTGTGGGATTTATCTGTGTTTATTCAGATGTAAGTGCTTCCACCTAGACAAGGACATTTAAGAGACAGTTTGGAACCGAAACTGATAATGTGAAGCAACGAGATCCATCTTTAGGTCTTTGAAAACAAATCACATATGAGAATAGAAAAAGAGGAGGCCATCTTCCTTTATGGAATCATTCTTTTTTTTTATCACAATAATTTTATCTTTTTACATTCTCATATGTGATTTGTTTTCAAAGACCAAAAGATGGATCTCGTTGCTTCACATTATCAAAACTCCCACACTGCTACAGTCTCTAAAAATAGCTAAATTGAACCTCTCCAAGAATTCAAGAATCTCTTTTAAAGCTTTATCCAGCAATTTAATTATGGTTTGGATAATATAATGTATTTGTGGAGTTTCTCCCATTCTTCTCTGTAGAGCCTCTCAAGCTCTGTCAAGTTCGACGGGGAGCATCGCTGCAAAGCTATTTTCAGGTCTCTCCAGAGATGCTCAATCGGGTTCAAGTCCGGTCTCTGACTGGGCCACTCAAGGGCATTCAYAGACTTGTCCCAAAGTCACTCCTGCATTGTCTTGGTTGTGTGCTTAGGGTTGTTGTCCTTTTGGAAGGTGAACCTTTGCCCCAGTCTGAGGTCCTGAGCACTCTGGAGCAGGTTTTCATCAAGGATCTCTCTGTACTTTGCTCCGTTCATCTTTCCCTCGATCCTGACTAGTCTCCCAGTCCCTGCCGCTGAAAAACATCCCCGCAGCATGATGCTGCCACCACCATGCTTCACCGTGCCAGGTTTCCTCCAAATGTGACACTTGGCATTCAGGCATTCAGTTCAATCGTGGTTTCATCAGACCAGAAAATATTTTTTCTCATGGTCTGACGTCTTCTTCTTTTGGCAAACTCCAAGCCGTTTGGCAAACTTCATGTTGCTTTTACTGAGGAGTGGCTTCCGTCTGGCCACTCTACCATAAAGGCCTGATTAGTTGAGTGCTGCAGAGATGGTTGTTCTTTTGGAAGGTTCACCCATCTCCATAGAGGAACTCTAGAGCTCTGTCAGAGTGACCATCGGGTTCTTGGTCACCTCTCTGACTAAGGCCCTTCTCCCCGATTGCTCAGTTTTGCCGGGCAGCCAGCTCTAGGAAGAGTCTTGGTGGTTCCAAACTTCTTCCATTGAAGAATGATGGAGTCCACTGTATTCTTGGTGATCTTCAATGCTGCAGAAATATTTTGGTATCCTTCCCCAGATCTGTTTCTTGACACAATCCTGTCTCGGAGCTCTACGGACAATTCCTTCAACCTCATGTCTTGGTTTTTGCTCTGGCATGCACTGTCAACGGTGAGACCTTATATAGACAGGTGTGTGCCTTTCCAAATCATGTCCAATCAATTTAATTTACCACAGGTGAATTCCAATCAAGTTGTAGAAACATCTCAATGATGATCAATGGAAACAAGATGCAAGGGGTCTGAATACAATACATTACATTGTGTATGTTTATTCATACAGTATACCCCAAATCCAGAGGTTGTGAGTTCTAATCCCAGGTGGGATCATATTTAAAAGTCTGTACTAATTGATCATGTCAAATGTAATCATATTGTCATTGATTKAATATTTTTACAGTATTTTAGCTGAACAGAGTACCACTTARCTTAAAACCCTGATATCATTATGTTACTTTACTTATAATGGTTTGGGACAACTGGGACAATCAGGGGAGCTTCAGGAGACCATGACACAACATCCTAAAAACTTCCTTGTGGATGTCCCCTGGGCAAACTGGGAACTACACAATACCTCCAAGGGACCATGACACAACGTCCCAAAAACATCCTAAAAACYTCTTTGGGGACAAACCGGGAACTAGAAAAACGTTCCCCAAAGAACGTTCCATTGGGACCATCATGCGACGTCCTTCAAGTAAATGTGTTTTTCTGAAATGTTCTGTGTAAATTGTTCAACGTAGTCCTTGTGTTGTATGATTTGTTAGACTTTGAAATCAGTGGTTTTTGTTTGGCATACATTTTAAAGCGAAAAATCGGAGTCAATGTGTAAATCCGTCACCGTGGAACTGCCCAGTCTCTAGTTTTATCTTATCTTGATTATTGCAGGTGGTCAGGTGCTGCAAAGAAGGACCTAGTAAGAAGGACCTGCAGCTGACCCAGAACAGAGTGGCACCTGTTGCTCTTCACTTTAATCAGAGGGTGAATATCAAAACTATGCATGACAGTCTCTCTTGGCTAAAAATAGAGTAGAGATTGACTGCATCACTTAATGTTTTTATAAGAAACATTAATGTGTTGCAAACTCCAAATTGTTTACATAGTCAACTTACACACAGTACTGACACACGCACTTACCCTACCAGACATGTCACCAGGGGCCTTTTCACAGTCCCCACATCCAGAATGTATTCAAGGAAATGTACAGTAGTATACAACGGGTGGGTCTAATCCTGAATGCTGATTGGTTAAAAGCGCATTCCAGCCACTGTCTATTCCTCAAATTACCACCGACTCTGTTCCATCTGATATAAACCATGCTGTCTGTCTCTCTGACATTTGCAACATTGTTTCAAAATTCAAATTTGATTTCCAACATMGTTTCAAAATTCAAATTTGATCTCCAGCTGTCTTATAGTAATGAACGTGTAAGGGTCGGGAGTCGGAATGAGAGAGAGAGAGGCAGCTGACATCATTTTTATGGATATATACAAAGAAATAAATGAAAATGAAACAAAAAATGAATGAAACAAAGTGCAGCTCGTTTGCAGTCTTTCCAGCTTCAGTTTGAAGTTTCGTTTGACCTTTTTCCAATTGACATTTCTTTGTGTTGTTGGCTAGCTCCTCTGAACAACAATGTCCTAACGAGAGTCCACATTTTCTCTGCCAGACGAAATCGTGCCTCATTAGCTCATTGTATGGATGTATCCAAATAAATGTCACTAGAAAACAGCTTAAACAAAGGCAGCTACTGTCGTTATTCTTCTTGTACTGTTTGACGTGACTGTAAATGACCCGTAGTTGGCTACGGGATAAGGACGTTGCCAGCCAGTACGGCAATGGAACATTTAGGATGAATGACTGGATCGCGTCCATAGATACAGAACAAAAAGACTGAACGACTCGGTCGCATCTCTGGCAAACGAACCAATAGAACGACCGACCAGCCGGCTTGGGTAGCAACCCTAGATTTGTTTCTGGACTATATCTTGTGGAAGATAAAGCAACACCTCACATCACAATGCCGCTCAGCTATTTGACCTACATATTTGGTGTGTAGGTATTGATATGTACTGATACTGTATATGTAACTGATAGCCTAGATGCTGCTGAATGTAAATGTAATATATATGAAAACGTAAATGATACAAGTAGGCCTAGAATAATAGGTCTCTCTGTGTTTTTTTTCTTAGCATTGAATAAGTACAGAACCTTTTAATTACATTTTTCTTGTTTTAAATGTACAGTTGAAGTCGGAGGTTTACATACACTTAGGTTTACATTCAGATTATTTCATTTATAATTCACTGTATCACAATTCCAGTGGGTCAGAGGTTTACATACACTAAGTTGACTGTGCCTTTAAACAGGAAAATTCCAGAAAATGATGTCATGGCTTTAGAAGCTTCTGATAGGCTAATTAAATATTTTGAGTCAATTGGAGGTGTACCTGTGGATGTAATTCAAGGCCTACCTTCAAACTCAGTGCCTCTTTGCTTGACATCATGGGAAAATGAAAATAAATCAGCCAAAACTTCAGAAAATAATTGTAGACCTCCACAAGTCTGGTTCATCCTTGGGAGAAATTTCCAAATGCCTGAAGGTACCACGTTCATCTGTACAGACAATAGTACGCAAGTATAAACACCATGGGACCACYCAGCCGTCATACCGCTCAGGAAGGTGACATGACCTGTCTCCTAGAGATMAATGTACTTTGGTGTGAAAAGTGCAAATCAATCCCAGAACAACAGCAAAGGACCTTGTGAAGATGCTGGAGGAAACAGATACAAAAGTATCTATATCCACAGTAAAATGAGTCTTATATTGACATAACCTGAACGGCCGCTCAGCAAGGAAAAAGCCACTGCTCCAAAACCGCCATAAAAAAAGGCAGACTATGGTTTGCAACTGCACATGGGGACAAAGATCGTATTTTTTGGAGAAATGGCCTCTGGTCTGATGAAACAAAAATAGAACTGTCCGGCCATAATGACCATCGTTATGTTTGGAGGAAAAAGGGGGAGGCTTGCAAGCCGAAAAACACCATCCCAACTGTGAAGGACGGGGGTGGCAGCATCATGTTGTGGGGGTGCTTTGCTGCAGGAGGGACTGGTGCACTTCACAAAATAGATGGCATCATGAGGAAGAAAAATTATCTGGATATATTGAAGCAACAGCTCAAGATATAAGTCAGGAAGTTGAAGCTTGGTCGCAAATTGGTCTTCCAAATGGACAATGACCCCAAGCATACTTCCAAAGTTGTGGCAAAATGGCTTAAGGACAACAAAGTCAAGGTATGGGAGTGGCCATCACAAAGCCCTGACCTCAATCCTATAGATAATGTGTGGGCAGAACTGAAAACGCATGTGCCAGCAAGGAGGCCTACAAATCTGAKTCAGTTACACCAGCTCTGTCAGGAAGAATGGGTCAAAATTCACCCAACTTATTGTGGGAACCTTGTGGAAGGCTACCCTAAACATTTTACTCAAGTGAAACAATTTAAAGGCAATGCTACCAAATACTAATTGAGTGTATGTAAACTTCTGACCCACTGGGAATGTGATGAAAGAAATTAAAGCTGGTATAAATCATTCTCTACTATTATTCTGACATTTCACATTCATAAAATAAAGTGGTGATCCTAACTGACATAAGACTGGGAATTTTTATTAGGATTAAATGTCAGGACTTGTGAAAACTGAGTTTAAATGTATTTGGCAAAGGTGTATGTAATCTTCCGACTTCAACTGTATGTAGTCATGTCCTTGAGCTGTTCTTCTCTATTAATGTGTTATGTCATGTTTCTCACCAACACCCAGTCAGTCAACTACCTGTGTTCTCTTTCTTTCTACCAAAGTTCCAGCAATCTGATTCTATAAATTCCATACCAAATACCATTACCATATGTATAGAATGTACAGTGATGTACCATTTGATCTATTCCACAACTTCAGTGTGACCTCATGCCTAGTTTATACATGATGGCCAGTAGTTTGCAATCATGTCTACCATATGGCATTTTAGCAGGACAATCACAAAGTAGTACAATCGTAATGATGATTACAAGTATGACCTAAAGATAAAATTAGCAACAACACGTTTTGATCCAATATCTATATAAAGTTTATACACGTTAATGCAACTCATTTACCATTTCGGGTTTTGTATATTTTAAATAGTATTTATTCTTTATTTAACCAGTGAAGTCACATTGAGATTTACATCTCTTTTTCAAGTGAGCCCTGGCCAAGAGAGCAGCATACATATAGTTACACATACATGAGCCTCAACACATCACAACATATAAGATAACAATTAATGGAAGTTTAAAGCAGTGCAAAGAGCATAGAAACATGTTTCATAGCGGCGAATAGCTAAAGGCGCATTTTACTCAAAAACCATCTTCAATTGGCACCCTACCCATCAGTCCACAGCCGGTACATCCTCAAAACACAGCACGCGCCAGCAACCCAGCCCCAAGACGATGCATTCATCATGACACCAATTGCTCTCTGAGAGCACCACTCCCTGAAAACCAGTTCACAGACATGGACAACCCTCCTGTCACGCCCTGATCTGTTTCACCTGTTCCTGTGATTTTCTCCACCCCCTCCAGGTGTCGCTTATTTTTCCCAGTGTATTTATCCCCGTGTTTCCTGTCTCTCTGTGCCAGTTCGTCTTGTATGTTAGTCAAGTCAACCAGTATGTTTTTCCCGTACTCCTTTTGCTATTCTCTTTTTGCTATTCTTCCCGGTTTTGACCCCTGCCTAACTCTGGACTTCTTTCCCGCCCGCCTGATCATCCTGCCTGCCCTGACCTTGATTCTGCCTGCCCTTCGGAACCTTTTGGACTCTAAACTGGTTTTGACCCTTTTGCCTGTCCACGACCATTATCTTGCCCTCCCCTATTGGATTAATAAATATTGTAACACTCCAACCATCTGCCTCCTGTGTCTGCATCTGGGTCTCGCCTTGTGTCATGATACCTCCAGGGCCACACCAATGAAGAAAATACCCAAAGACAATGTCCAAGCAAAATGCTCATTAAAAACATGTGCAATCTGTGGTCAACATCTATCCAATCTGTGATATAAAATGATCAAATCAGAATAAAATGATCAACTTTCAAGTCCTTTTGCAAAATGTTTCAAGTGAGAGTATTAGTAGAACCCCATTCTGTGTCACACCTGGCAAGACAGATGGAGGTACAATAATGGAGTGCTTTTGTCCTCGCTGATGATTTCACCACAGAGATAAATCCCATTTTAACAGATGATTAACCCAGTTTGCCAGACATTTATTTGTGCCTCTATCCCATATAGGGAGAGCTGTAAAAAAATAAAACACACAGACATGTGAGCCTTTTCTCTGACTCCCTGTGACTGTTCATAAGAGCTCAAAATAGCTCCACTTCTGCCACCGCCGAACAATGTTTAATTTGAAAATACCTCCAGCTACGGAATAAAATGGGAGGACGAGTGTAATTTCCTTTCATAGATATGTTCATATTTGGAGGTTATTTCTGCAAAGTCCCACTGTGGTTTTATGATGCAATCCTATTTTCATCCACCTTAGGCAGTACAATTGTAAATGTTTTCCTTTTTTGCTACATATCAGATATTCGTTTTTTCTCCCAGTATATTTTGAAATGTCCTTTGATACTGTAGCATGGGTTTTTATGCGAATGGATTTTTTCATGACTCATCATATATGTTTAATATAAATGTTTCAGCCATCCACATTATCTTACTAGTACCCTTCACCTTTAAACTTCCTATACAGTACAAACAGTCTTTGAGAACCGTTTTTAAAGGCATCGCATACCGTGTCCTTGGGTTGCTCAAACTACAGTTTGCAAGTTTGTTCTCTGTTTTGAAGTCAGAGCAGAGCTCTGGAACAAGGAACTGTGGGAGTGGTGTGCAAGTATCTATTTTTGTCGCCGGCCTTGGATAGAGGTATCAGCACAGACAAAGTCTAATGATACAGTGAACCATCTGGCCCTCTATGGAAAAGTATATTTTTGCTACAACAAAGACACAGCCACGTACAGTATTTATCGCTCATGAATGAATACTGGTAAGGTAGCTTATTTTAGAACATATTGTCACGCGGGACTAGGCGGGTGAGGAAGGATTCAGGCGCAGAGAGTTCKACAGGGAAAAAGTGCACTTTAATATGGCACACAAAAAACCACAAGCCCAAACACAGGGCGCGGTTAAATAAATTGGACCACCCAAAACACAGGGTGCAGGTCCAGAACATAAACACCTCTACCTTAACAACACACGTAACACAAAACAATCCCGCACAAAACAAGGGCGGGGACACATACTATAAATAAGGACGCTCATCAAACACATACAACAGGACACAGGTGAAACTAATAAGACACAACCAACAGACAACGAAATAGGGATCGGTGGCGGCTAGTAGGCCGGTGACGACGACCGCCGAGCACCGCCCGAACAGGCAGGGGAGCCAACTTCGGCGGAAGTCGTGACACATATGGCATTCTTATGGATAGTTTAAAGCCGTATAATTTAAAGCACAGTCAACTCCAGCTGCAATAAAGAACCCTACTACATAACTCCCTGACTAATTAATTGAGGGTAAAACCATATGAATTCAATCACTTTTTGACAGCCTCTCTTTTGATTTAAACAAAACTTTACATACATGTTCGCCCATGGAATAAGTGGTCAGAAATGACTTTTTGGACCTGAATGCCAAAACATTCAGGACATAAGAGGTGATCAAAGTTGACCTATTTTGCATACCCCACCATACCATGAGARGTCCGTGTCATCAAAAGATAAACYGTTGAGTMTGATATTGTTTAAAAGCTTACAGGGTTGTCAAACTATTTTATAATTGACAGAAAAATATATATTGAATAAAATTCATAATTTTTTTTACGATTAACATCATAAAAAAATATATATTTCTCCATAGTCGCATATGTTGTAGCTTAGACCCTACTTTACATGATCTGAGGTTTTTGTGTTGTTCRCGCCATTGGTTGAGACACAACATGCTCTTGAATACAGGGTGGGCGTCTTTTCAATAATATAAATATAAATAGTAGAATGGACCCATAGAATAGAATAACACTTTTATTGTCCATCCAGGATGGACATTTTCCTTTGGCATCACCTTACATTAAAAGGATCACATACACACARWRTCWCARKWCACACARWTWMASKKSWSWSWSRKRKWRARWSRYRARWSKKTAKAKWKAWAYKYMASAMMYKTYRKRRKACTSKKKWSMYWWSYRWYMRKCAWKTYCASWMYKWAMMTAWGTWKKWWTWKYSATWKKAWRWYRYRWASYWWRWYKWTMATGTTTGAACACATTCTTCTTGGCCATGAGCAACGACAGCCATTGCCTTATTTTCAGTTGCCTTGTCGAACAGACTGCTCAAATGTGCCTACCAATTACTTTGCTGGCTGTGTTTACTATTCTAGTCAGTTTGCTTTTGCTCCTCACGCTCAGATTACCATACCAGACTGTCATATTTGAACGTGAGGATGCTCTCCATCAACCTGCTGTACACCCTCTCCAGAACATCCTGGCTGACCCCAAAACCCCTTCAATTTCCTGATTAAAAACAGGCGCTGGCTTGCTTTTTAAGAAATATACGTCTGCATTCTCTATAAAACTCAGCTTGTTATTTGTGTCCCTAGGTATTTGGAACACTCAACCACCTCCACTGGTTGGTCATTCAGATAGAGTGGTTGGGACACTGGCACAGTTGTTGCCATTGATGATCAGCGCCTTTGTCTTTTCCGCATTGATGTGGAGGGCACTTGAGCGGCACCATTCCGGAAGGTTGTTGATCTGTTTAAAATAGCTGTCCCTATCTGACATAGCATCTTTAAAAAAAAGAGTCCCACCAGAGCCATGTCATCCGCGTACTTGAAAAGGCTCACATTGTTTCCTTGGGACTTCATCTCATTAGTGTAGATAGAGAACAACAACGGTGAAAGGACACACCCCTGGGACAACCCTGTGTTCAGGGTCAGTTCATCAGAGAGGGCCCCATTTATGAGGACCCTCTGTGGGCGGTCAGTTAAAAAGTCCTCTATCCAACCTGCGATGCCTCCATTGACATTCAGGTCCAGTAGTCAGTTCAGCAATGGGTGTATTTGCATTGTATTTGAAGCTGAACTAAAATCAATAAAGAAAATGTGTGCATATGATTTTGCATGTTGAAGGTGACTAGCCACCATGTTCACCAAGGTCAGGGTAGCATCCTCAGTCCAGTTGATCTGCTATATACAGGGTAAGGTGCTTACTGACAACCCTTTCCATGCATTTGGCCAGAGGGGGCGTGAGTGCCACAGGTCGAAAGTTATTTTGTGATTTGGCCCCTGACTTCTTAGGCACTGGTACAATGGTTGACACGTTCCAGGAGTTTGGCACTGTACGGGTGCTCAGCAGGAGCTGAAACAGTCATGTGAAGACTCCCTTGAGCTGGTCGGCGCAGACCTTCAGTACTTTGCCACGTAGTCCGTCTGGGCCCGGTGCTTTGTGTGGCTTAATATGTGACAAGCATGAGGCCACGTCTTTCTCTGTTATCTGGACAGGAGAGGATTTGGGGATGCTCTCATATTTGTTTAAATTCGTCTTTAAAATTGAGAGTGTCAAATCTTCCATAAAAACAGTTAAGGTCATTTACAAAGGATGAACAGTCTGCAATTTTATTGTTTTCTCTTTTCCTTTCTCTTCCCATCATTGCATTAAGCCATTCCCATACTTGGCAATCCACTTTATCCTTGAAGTCCTTTAGCGTTCCACATTTTTGACCTGAATTCATTTTCTTTCCCCTTTACAGCATCAGTTTCTCCTTTCAGGAAGGCAAACTTCCTTTCATTGAGGCACATTTTTAAGTCCTTAGACACCCAGGGCTTGTTGTTGGGAAATACTCTTACAGTTTGTTTGTTAATGACAGTATACTCACAGAACTGGATGTATGATGTGATGCTGTCTGTCAACTCGTGGGGATCCCTGCACGAGTCAAAGTACACCTCCCAGTCTGTGACGTCAAAGCAGTCCTTAAGCTCCTCCCTGCTCTCCTCTGTCCATACTTGAATGGATTTCTCTACGGGTTTGTCACGTTTCACCTGCTGCCTGTATCTCGGTAGGAGATGGATAACGTTATGGTCTGATTTCCCGATGGGTGCTCTGCACACTGCCTTGTATGCGTCATCWACGTTGCCATAACARTGGTCCAGGATGCAAGTTGAGCGAGTTGGACAGGTGACATACTGCTGCAGAGTGGAGAGGTGCGCAGAGACGGAGAGCATTTTAAAATCCCCAGGCACAAATACTGTCTGGTCAGCTGATCATGAAAGCGTAGCATTGAAACAGTCTGTAATCCTGTCAGCAGCTTCCTTATTGTTAGATCCAGGCACATTGACCAGAATAATGGTAATCTGTCCAAACTCACGTGGTAGACAGACCGGCCTGAATGACACAACGAGAATCTCATTGTCTTTGGTGCACACTTATTCAGTCACATTACACTGCGTGGCCCAAGTATTATCTACAAAGACACATAGCCCCCCCGCCTATTCATTTATGTGATGTTGTTTTGTCTCGATCTGCTCTAATAACAGTGTATCCATCCATTTTCACATCAATATTGTCCTGCTTGAGCCATGTTTCTGTAAAGCATATTAAATGACTTCTCCTAAATTCCTCTTGAAATGTAGCCCTTGCCGTTAACTCATCCTGTTTATTTTTTAGTGACCGCACATTTGACAGGGTGATCACCAGGAGCAGGTGACGGCTTCCCCGCCTCCGTAGTCTGTTCCTAACATCACCTCTTGAGCCTCTTTCTTCTTACTTTCGCTTTTTGACTTTATAGAACATCCATCAGGCAAGGCAATTTAGACTACTGCAACTTAGCTGGTGCACCATTGACATTTAAATTGAATTGCCATTTTTACTTCTAATTACTGCCACAAAGTTGGCCGCCAGTCCACCCATCGTCAAATGTCAACTTAAAATGGTCATGTCTATTCTATTATCTATGTTTCTCGGGCTCCCGAGTGGCGCAGCGGTTTAAGACACTGCATCTCAGTGCCAGAGGCGTCACTACAGACCCTGGTTTGATTCCAGGCTGTATCACAACCGGCCGTGATTGGGAGTCCCATAGGGCGGTGTACAATTGGCCCAGTGTCGTCCGGGTTAGGGTTTGGCCGGGGTAGGCCTTCATTGTAAATAAGAATTTGTTCTTATCTGACTTGCCTAGTTAAATAAAGGTTAATAAATAAATACATTACAATAGGTTTCCTATGGAAGACTGACAGTATAATTTAAAACAACAGCTATTCCAATTCAAGGTAACATTCACTGATGTGTGGATCTCTAACCATCTCTGTGGTACCATTTAAAAGTCAAAATTTCAATTTTATTTCCATTTTAGTCCATTTATCAGCCAAATCATGACACCCACCCTGCATTTAAGAGCAGCGTGGGTGTCAGATCATGTAAAATAGGGTCTAAGCTATAACATATGTGAATATATATATWTTTTTAATGTGAATTTCCAAATCTTTTGATAATTCACGTTTAAGGTTTAAACAAATTAGTATTTTAATTGAATTTTTGGGGGGGAAGAAATTGTAAAACAGTTTGACAACCCTGTTTGTACGCTATTAAATTATATAAATCTCAACCTTTTGTTTCTTTCCAGTGATGAAGACATGAATGTCTCATGGTATGGGGGTATGTAAAATAGGTAAACTTTGAGCACCTTTATCTCTTGAATGTTTTGGCATTCTGGTCCAAAAAGTCACTTTCTGAGCACTTCTACAATGGCCAAATATGTATGGAAGGTTTCGATCAAATCATTCAAGAAGTGATTCAATTCAAATGGYTTTACCCTTGAACTGTTAAGGCGTCCGCATGCTTCCCGCTGAAACAGTTCGGAAGAGTTGGTCCATATATTATGACAATATTTTGTGACGGTTTTGTTTGGACCCCAAACCGGCTGCGCGCGTGTGCCATCGTGCGGCATCGTGCATAAATGTATTTTGTCCCCCCACACCAAACGCGATCACGACACGCAGGTTAAAATATCAAAACAAACTCTGAACCAATTACATTAATTTGGGGACAGGTCGAAAAGCATTGAACATTTATGGAAATTTAGCTAGCTAGCTTGCACTTGCTAGCTAATTTGTCCTTGGATATAAACATTGAGTTGTTATTTTACCTCAAACTCCGTAGAGGACCTATTTCTAGTCATCGTTTCTAGTCATCTCTCCTCCTTCTAGGCTTTTRCTTCTCTTGACTTTATATTGCGATTGGCAACTTTCATAAATTAGGTGCATTACCGCCACTGACCTCGTTCGTCTTTCAGTCACCCACGTGGGTATAACCAATGAGGAGATGGCACATGGGTACCTGCTTCTATAAACCAATGAGGAGATGGGAGAGGCAGGACTTGCAGCGCGATCTGCGTCACAAATAGAACTGACATTTAGCCCTTGGCAACGCAGACGCTCATCACGTGCGCGAGCGTTGCAAAATAAATGCGCGAGCAGTGTGGGTGCAGTAATTTAATAATATAGATTTCGAATTATTTTGCAACGCTCGCGCACGTGACTCGAGCGGTGTAGTCAGCCTGTTAGACTTCAGTGAGGGCTTTTTCAGCTGTTCGGGCACACAACATTTTGTCTGGAGGCAAGTCAAAGTCGGTAGACAAAGTCCACACCCCTTCGGTGATTTCGCCAGTAGTGATTCTTCAATAAAGTCTTTGTTGTCATTCAACGAGAGATGGCTCAATTTCATGGACATTTTTTAATTGAGAAATACTGCACCAAACATCTTAGTTAGATGTGAAATTGCACGACTAAGATCTCCTCTGCGAAAAGGTAAAATTTTATTATAGATTTGTTGAGTTATCTTAGATMAATTCAAACTTTTTTGAGGAAGTGTATACTGGCTATGGTGTCTCAAAATGAACAAACAGTACTATTGCCGTGTTTTTCTCATTTTTCAAGCGAAGGTCTTAAGCGAGTATGCCAGCACACTCGTTTGGTTCGCCAAGCTGACTTCGGCTAGCCGCCAGCCAAACTGAAGCATGCTGATGCCTTGAAGCTGTAATAGACTTCTATTACATTGGTAATATTACATTGGTAATATATTTTTTGGGGAAAGCAATATCCAACCCATTTATTATGTCTAATTAGCTCTCCATTTCGACATTTCAAATCAAATCAAAGTTTATTTGTCACGTGCGCTGAATACAACAGGTATAGATAGACTTTACAATGAAATGCTTACTTACAGGCTCTAACCAATATTGCAAAAAAGGTATTAGGTGAACAATAGGTAGGTAAAGAAATAAAACATCAGTAAAAAGATAGGCTATATACAGTAGCGAGGCTATAGAAGTAGCGAAGCTACATACAGACACTGGTTAGTCAGGCTGATTGAGGTAGTATGTACATGTAGATATGGTTAAAGTGACTATGCATATATGATGAACAGAGAGTAGCAGTAGCGTAAAAGAGSGGTTGGCYGGTGGTGGGTGGGACACAATGCAGATAGCCTGGTTAGCCAATGTGCGGGAGCACTGGTTGGTCGGCCCAATTGAGGTAGTATGTATATGAATGTATAGTTAAAGTGACTATGCATATATGATAAACAGAGAGTAGCAGCAGCGTAAATCATCTTAACTACACGTGTAGCCTACTAACATGTTTCAAACAGACCAAGGTAACCTGTCTAAATGATTATTGCCCTGTAGCACTCACATCTGTAGCCATGAAATGCTTTGAAAGGCTGGTCATGGCTCACATCAACACCATCATCCCAGACACCCTGGACCCAGTCCCATTTGCATACCGCCCCAACAGATCCACAGATTATCTCTTGTGTACTCCACACTCTTTCCAACCTGGACAAAAGGAACACCTAATTGAGAATGCTGTTCATTGACTACAGCTCAGTGTTCAACACCATAGTGCCCTGTGACCGAACACCTCCCTCTGCAACTGGATCCTGGACTTCCTGACGTGCCGCCCCCAGATGGTGAGGGTAGGCAACAACACATCCGCCACGCTGACCCACAACACTAGGGCCCTTTAGGTAGGGGTGCGAGCTTAGTCTCCTCCTGTACTCCCTGTTCACCTATGACTGTGTGGCCTCACACAACTCCAACACAATCATTAAGTTTGCCGAGGACACAACAGTGGTTTGCCAACGACCACCGACAACGATGAGACAGCCTCAGTGGCGATTTTAGCCTGTACATCTTGGTGGGACAAACTTCCACTCCCCAAAAATGTCTGTATGCCAGAAACGCCACAACACAACACAACACTAAACAATACAGTAATTGCACTATAACGGTGACAAACTGTGTCCACAAACTGTTAGGGCCTACATATAGCTGTCCCAACAGCAGAGTCCGAACAGCAGTCCCAACACCTTACCACTGCTACACCTYGCTATCAGCGGAGGCTTGTCTGGCAGTGAAACAGTTAATTCAGCCTCATTTACTGCCTATTCAAAAAACATAGCTGATATGGCTGACGTGCTTAAACAAATGTGGTTTCTACTGACAATTGAGGTGTACAAACTATGGCGTAAGGGGACGATGAGCGGATAAGAGGCAATCCTAAATTTCGATTAAGACATTAATGAGCAAGCTAGGACAGACGTATTCAATATAATTATTTGTTCAGCACTTTTGAGCTGTACTGCGACAGAATTCAGAACATGGGCCGTTCTTACAGTATTCTCCCTGTACACCAAGTCAGAACCGTAGGATAAATAAAGGGGGCATATAAACAGACAATGAAAGCTCTTACAATATTCTATGATTACAATTCTCTAAAACAGGCTACAGGCTACATGTGCACCACCAAGTCAGAACAGTAGGTGAAATTAGGAGGGGAAACGGGACCAGATTATTAGGGTGAGGAACATGGGCCACTAACAGCTTACTACACAACATACAATTAGTATTACTTTCTTAGCTACAATATACATATCTCCCTGGCATATTACATAATTTATGCAGCAGCATACAATACATTTTTGGACTCACCGTGTTGTGCTTGTGCTCACTTGAACAGGAAGGTGGTGCGGTGGTCCTTCATGTGCAGGTTTGGTCATCAAACTTTGTCATCAAAGTCTGGCATTTTCTGGATTTATGGTTCTTTCAAGACAACTGGGAACTCTGAAAAAAAACAACCTTGAATCATGATGACGTCAGTGATCTTCAGATTGGAGCTCTAGAAAGAGGCCTGAGTTCCCGATTTGCAGTTCTGAGTTGGATTACCGTTCAAAACGTATTTTCCCAGTCGGAGCTTGTTTTTGTCCGAGTTCCCAGTTGTCTTGAACTCACAAGTCTGAGATTTCCCAGTTCTGAGTTTCCAATTGTTTTGGGCACAGCAGAAGTCATACTGGATTGACAGCATAGCCAATGTTGAATGTTTATCATTTTAYGCTTGGAAAAGAGACCCTTAAACCCAGACCTGGACCACACACCCACTCCACTGAATAGCAGGATAGTGATTGCTTGCAGTTAGCCACTGATTCCTTCCAAACCACTCTTTGTTGAATTTGCGATTTCCAACTTGTTGTGTAATGTTTATGTCCAATGGCAGATTAGCACCGATATGTTTTTATCTATAATTTCTCCTCATATGACAGGGATTGAAAAGGATTTGCCAGTAGGTTGTCGACTTGATTCATGATGATGACTGCTAGCTACAGTGGCTTGCGAAAGTATCCATCCCCCATCTTTACTATTTTGTTGCCTTACATCCTGGAATTAAAATAGATTTTTGGGGGGTTTGTATCATTTGATTTACACAACATGCCTTCCACTATGAAGATGCAAAATATTTTTTCTTGTGAAACAAACAAGAAATAAGACAAAAAAACTGAAAACGTGAGCGTGCATAACTATTTACCCCCCCAAAGTCAATACTTTGTAGAGCCACCTTTTGCAGCAATTACAGCTGCAAGTCTCTTGGGGTATGTCTCTATACGCTTGGCACATCTAGCGACTGGGATTTTTGCCCATTCTTCAAGGCAAAACTACTCCAGCTCCTTCAAGTTGGATGGGTTCCGCGGTGTACAGCAATCTTTAAGTCATACCACAGATTCTCAATTGGATTGAGGTCTGGGCTTTGACTAGGCCATTCCAAGACATTTAAATGTGTCCCCTTAAACCACTCGAGTGTTGCTTTAGCAGTATGCTTAGGGTCATTGTACTGCTGGAAGGTGATCCTCCGTCCCAGTCTCAAATCTCTGGAAGACTGAAACAGGTTCCATCAAGAATGTCCCTGTATTTACCACCATCCATCATTCCTTCAACTCTGACCAGTTTCCCAGTCCCTGCCGATAAAAAATTCCCCACAGCATGATGCTGCCACCACCATGTGGTGGGATGGTGTTTTCGGGGTGATGAGGTGTTGGATTTGCGCCAGGCATAGCGTTTTCCTTGAAGGCCAAAAAGCTCTCATCACCCCAAGTACCTTCTTCCATATGTTTGGAGAGTCTCCCACATGCCTTTGGGTGAACACCAAACGTGTTTGCTTATTTTTTTCTTAAGCAATGGCTTTTTCTGACCACTCTTCCATAAAGCCCAGCTGTGTGGAGTGTATGGCTTAAAGTGGTCCTGTGGACAGACACTCCAATCTCCGCTATGGAGCGTTGCAGCTCCTTCAGGGTTATCTTTGGTCTTTTTGTTGCCTCTGATTAATGCCCTCCTTGCCTGGTCCGTGAGTTTTGGTAGGCAGCCCTCTCTTGGCAGGTTTGTTGTGGTGCCATATTCTTTCCATTTTTTAATAATGGATTTAATGGTTCTCCGTGGGATGTTCAAAGTTTCAGATATTTTTTATTAAGCAAATGCTGATCTGTACTTCTCCTTGTCCCTGACCTGTTTCCACCCYAGCCACTGCCTGTTCACCCCACTATCATCCAGAAGTCGAGGTCAGTACAGGTGCATCAAAGCTGGGTCCGAGAGACTAAAAACAGCTTCTATCTCAAGGCCATTGTCACGCCCTGACCTGAGATATCTCTGTTTTCTTTATATTTTGGTTAGGTCAGGGTGTGACTAGGGTGGATACGCTCGTTTTTMTATTGTCTAGGGGTTTTGTATTGTCTAGGGGTTTTGTATTGTCTAGGGTTTTGTAGGTCTAGGTATTTGTATGTTTATGGTGGCCTGATATGGTTCCCAATCAGAGGCAGCTGTTTGTCGTTGTCTCTGATTGGGGATCATATTTATTTAGCCATTTCCCTTTGGTGGTTGTGGGTTCTTATTCTATGTTTAGTTGCCTGTCTGCACTATTCATATAGCTTCACGTTTTGTTCGTTTTGTTGTTTTGTTCAGTGTTCTTTCTTTAATAAAAGAAGAATGTACGCATACCACGCTGCACCTTGGTCCGATCTTTATGACAAACGTGACAGCCATCAGACTGTTAAACAGCCATCACTAACATAGAGTGGCTGCTGCCAACATACTGACTAAAATCTCTAGCCACTTTAATAAATAAAAATTGGATGTAATAAATGTATCACTAGTCAATTTAAACAATGCCACTTTATATGTTTACATACCCTACATTACTCATCTCATATATATATACTGTACTCTTTACCATCTACTGCATCCTGCCTATGCCGATCGGCCATCGCGCATCCATATATATGTATATGTACATATTCTTATTAATTCCTTTACACTTGTGTGTATAAGGTAGTTGTTGTGAAATTATTAGATTACTTGTTAGATATTACTGCATGGTCGGGAACTAGAAGCGCAAGCTTTTCGCTACACTCGCATTAACATCTGCTAACCATGGGTATGTGACCAATAACATTTCATTTGATTTGATAGATTTTCAGATACTCAACAAGATGGTCTGATTTCATTATTCCTGAAACAGGATACAAGTGGGAAATATAAAGATCCAGTCCATGATTTAAAAAATTGGAGGCCACTGACACTTCAGTGTTGTGTTGCAAAAATTCTCGCAAAATGTAGAATTAGAATGAAAAAGGTATTGTCGGACATTATTCATTCTAATCAGACAAGTTTTTTACATTGACGATACATTGGAGATAATTTAAGGCAAGTAATGGAAACAATAGAACACCATGAAATATCTGGGAAACCAGGCCTGCAATTCATAGCTGACTTTGAAAAGGCTTTTGATAAAGTATGACTGGAGTGTATATATAAATGCCTGGAACATTGCAATTTTGGAGAATCTCTTATAAAATGGGTTAAAATCATGTATAGTAACACTAGGTGTAAAACAGTAAATAATGGCTACTTCTCAGAAAGTTTTAAACTGTCAAGAGGAGTAAAACAAAGGTGTCCACTATCGGCATATCTATTTATTATGGCCATCGAAATGTTAACTATTGAAATCAGATCCAACAATAATATCAATAGATTAGAAATCCAGGGGTTAAAAACAAAGGTGTCATTGTACGCTGATGATTCATGTTTTCTTTTAAATCCACAACTTGGATACCTCCACAGCCTCAATTTTCTAACCTCTCTGGATTACAACCAAATTATGATAAGTGTACTTACTAAATTACGTATTGGATAAATAAAAACTACAACTTTTACATCACCATGTAGTTTACCAATAAAATGGTCTGATGGTGATGTGGATATACTCGGTATACATATCCCGAAATAAATATATCTCACTCCAATACATTTTAATAGAAAGTTTGCAAAATMAGATAAGCTCTTGCTACCATGGAAAGGTAAATACCTGTCTATTTGTTGAWATGTCACCCTGATTAACTCTTTAGTCATATCCCAGTTGACCTATTTGCTTATGGTCTTGCCTACACCTAGCGAACAGTTTTTGAAATTATTTTAGAAAAAAATATACAATTTTATTTGGAATGGCATGCCAGACAAGATTCAACAGGCCTATTTATATAATGAATATATCATGTTTCAGGGAAGACCCAGATGTGGACAGTGTCGAACTAACAAAAGTTAATTACTAGAACAGGTGGTAGGCAAAATGACAGGTCAAGGGCAGGCAGAGGTCAGTAATCCGGGTCAGAGTCGAAAAGGTACAGAACGGCAGGCAGTCTCAGGGTCAGGGCAGGCAGGGGTCAATAATCCAGGGTGGTGTGACAAGATACAGAACAGCTAGCAGGCTCAGGGTCAGGGCAGGCAGAATGGTCAGAAACGGGAAAACTAGAAAACAGGAACTTTAGAAAAGACAGGAACAAGGGGAAAAACGCTGGTAGGCTTGACGAACAAAACCAACTGGCAACAGACAAACAGAGAAAACAGGTATAAATACACTGGGGATAATGGGGAAGATGGGCGACACCTGGAGGGGGTGGAAACAATCACAAAGACAGGTGAAACAGATCAGGGTGTGACAGAATATGAATTCGGAGGGCAGAACATTTGTAATATTAAAGCATTAGACCTCTCACTAAAGGCTTCAGTCATACAAAAGTTATACTTAAATCAAAACTGGTTCTCTAGCAAATTAGTAAGAATGTCTCATCCTATGTTCAAGAATGGCCTTTTATCCCTTTATTCAGATTACAGCGTCTCATTTTCAGTTATTTGTTATCCCAAATATCGCTATTTTTTAAACAAGCGATAGAAAGTTGTTTGAAATTTCAATTTAATCCACCAGAAAAGACAAAACAAATAATACKACAAATATTGTGGTTAAACTCAAATATACTAATTCATRAAAAAAAAAATTGGGGMGGAATAACAAAAKAAAAGTATAATCTTCATAAATTATATCATAAATAGGACTGGTGGAGTTATGTCACACATGCAGCTAACAAAAAAATATGGAAATGTCTGCTCTACCCAAAATTACAACACACTAATTGCAGCATTCCTGCAAAAATGGAAGAGGGAAGTGGGAGGGGGAAAAAGTAAGGAACCTGTCTGTTGGCCCTGCATTAAAGACCATAATTGGTTAAAGAAAATTGTGATAAATTGAAAAGTWWACCAGTTTCGTTTAAGGACCAAAAAAATGACAGCCGTGCCATATAGATTGCAAAATAGTTGGGAAGAGATTTTTGATGTACCAATTCCATGGCACATGGTTTATGAACTGATACCAAAACATTGCCAGATTCAAAATATGTTGCTTGTTTTCGGTCACAGGTCAAATCAAATCAAAATCCAATCAAATGTTATTTGTGACATGCACCGAATACAACAAGTGTAGCTTACTTACAAGCGCTTAACCAGCAATACAGTTTTAAGAAAAAAGTTTTAAGAAAGTTGTTACAGTGTGGACACTATATAAATAATTACATTGAATATGTTATTGTACTTACTATTACTATTCATGGTTATTATTGGCATTGGCATTGGCCTTGACCGTGACCTTTCCCCTTTGATGATGTCATCACCCAGAGTTGTACCTGTTCAATGCAACTCTACCACAGGTTGAGCGGGCTGTATCGCTTTGCTGTGTTTGTACCATTTGTACATGGCTGTACACCTTTTATTTAGGTTGAATGTAAAGGAAAGTTATATTGAATTGCGTGTGGGCATTCCTTGTCAAGTTACTACATATTTTTGGCGACGAGGATACAACTTGATCAGCATGTACAGGGCGATGTGCTAGCTAGCTAAGAAACAGTGGAGGTAGTCAGTTAGCTAGCTAGCTTAATGAGCGACGAAGAGCAACCGCCGCTGGAGGGCAACGCCGACGGTGACAATCAGCAGCAAGTGGAAATAACTAACGAGGATCAAGGACAAGTTGGCGTTATAGTGGCAATGTTTGGGACTATCACTGAGTTTGTGGAAGAGAACGAGGACTGGATGTGTGGAAAGGTTGGGACACTTTTTCTTGGCAAATGGAATTACAGATGGGGCTAAACAGCCCTCTGTTCTCTCGAGGTCGTGTGGTGCTAAAACCTACAAGCTAATGATTACTCCCATTCAGTTCTCCCACTGGGCAGCTCCAATCGTTCCCGTTCTGAAAAGTGAAGGCACGGGTGTATATGTGGGGACTACAAACTCACCATCAACAGGGCCTCTAAGCTGGATGCTTACCCGCCACCATGGGTGGAGGAACTGCTCGCAACGCTTGCTGGAGGCAAGATGTTTCAAAGCTTGACATGAGTCTCGCCTACCAACAGCTCCTCCTGAATGAGAACTTGAAAGAGTATGTCGCAGTCAACACGCACAAAGGCTTGTTGAGGTACAACCGCTTGGTTTTCTGAGTGGCATCCAGTCCAGCCATTTTCCAGAGGACAAAGGACTATCTGCTGAAGGGGATCCCTCATGTAGCAGTGTGCCTGGACGATATCCTGGTTACAGGGGAGACGGAGCAGGAGCACCTCCACCATTTGGATCAGGTGTTAGAGAGATTCTCCAAGGCAGGGATGCGCCTGAAGCGTAGCAAGTGCATATTCCAAGCACAGAGTGTGACATACCTAGGTCACAAGATCACAGCGCAGGGTCTGTGTCCTGTGGAGGACAATGTCAGGGAAATCAAGGATGCTCCAAATCCCAAGAATGTGTCCGAGCTCAGGTTGTTCCTGGACATGGTCAACTACTAATGTAAGTTCCTCACTGATCTGTCAACAGTGTTGGCTCCACTTTATCAGTTGCTCCACGAAGACTGTAAATGGAAGTGGGGGCCGGCTCAAGAGAAAGCTTTCAAGGAAGTGAAAGCACTGCTACAATCAGCACAACTGCTGGTTCATTTTGACCAAGACAAAGAGATAATTCTGTCATGCGACMCCTCGCCCTATGGCGTCGGGGCAGTACTCTCTCATCAGATGGAGGAGGGGTAAGAGAAACCCATTGGATTCGCATCATGCATGCTGACGATTGCTGAGAATGGTTATTCACAGTTAGACAAGAAGGTCTGGCCATAGTTTTTGCTGTGAAACGGTTTCATCAGTACCACTACGGTCGTCATTTCACCATATGCACTGACCACAAACCACTGATGAGCCTTTTCAGTGAATCAAGATGCATTCCTCCCATGGCTTCAGCAAGAATACAGCACTGGACTCTTACACTGTCAGCTTAACAGTATACTATAGTTTACAGAGCGGGGAAGGACAATGCAAACGCGCTCAGCCGTATCCCGCTACAAGAGATTCTCTCCACAACTGTGGTCCCTCCCGAGACAATTTTCCTAATGGAGAGATTGTCAAACTCACCTATGAATGCCAAACAGATTAAACAGTGCACAGACCTGGATCCTATCCTGGCCCAAGTGAAAATATTCCTTATGCAGAGTTGGCCTCCCATCATAGAGGATGAGGGACTGAGACCTGAGCTGAGTGTGCAGAAGGGCTGCATACTCTGGGGGTCCAGAGTGGTTGTTCCGCCCCTGGCCGTGCACAAGTAATGAATTAGGTCCATGAGGCTCACCCGCGTGCCTCCCGGATGAAAAGTTTAGCAAGATCTTACATCTGGTAGCCTAACATGGAGCAGGACATAGAAAACAAAGTGAAATTATGTTCTGAGTGCCAGATCAACCAGAAGATGGCGCCGCCCGCGCCACTACAGTTGTGGGAGTGGCCTGACCGTCCATGGTCTAGGCTGCACATAGACTTTGCACGCCCTTTTGTGGGTCACATGTTCCTTGTCATGGTGGATGTGCACTCCAAGTGGCTGGAGACTCACATCATGAGCAACATCACAGCGACCACAACCATCAAAAAGCTTCAGCAGGTGGTTGCAACCCATAGTCTGCCTGACACTCTTGTGTCCGACAATGCAACAACCTTTACCTGTGATTTATTCCAAGAATTCATGTGGAGAAATGAATCCGTTTCACCCTGCCTCGAGCGGCTTAGCGGAGCGGGCTGTGCAGACCCTGAAAGAGGGGCTCAAAATGATGACTTGGGGAACCATCACAACTAAGCTGTCTCGGTTGTTGTCCCAGTACCGCATCACACCACAAACAACAACAGGACAGGCTCCAGCTGGGATGTTGATGGGCAGAAAGCCAAAAGCTCACTTTGCTGTGTTTGTACCATTTGTACATGGCTGTACACCATGTATTTATTAGGTTGAATGTAATGGAAAGTAATATTGAATTGCGTGTGGGCATTCCTTATCAAGTTACTACAAAAGTATTTACTAAAATAAACTGAAGTAAAAATAAGTCAAGGAAAATAAAAAATGAATATCAGAAAACAAATAATTCACATAATTCTTCAGTCCAGCAATGGCTGAAGAATTGCAATATTTACTTGGAGATAGCACTACTGGGTGATCTGAAAAATCATAGTCAATCGAGCAATAATATAATAATACTTTTAGCAAAAAAAAGTATTTTCAATGTACAATCTGTAGAAACAATGAGAATAGAAAAAGGAAACATCACAGCACAGTTGAAAAATATATGGCATATAGAAATCTAATATTGATGGTGTTAAGAGATTCATGGGAGGGGTTGAATGGAGATGAAGGTTGGGATTAATAACATAAAATAAAAGCAAGATAACTAATGTAAAACATACTGTGTCCGTAAAACATATATGTGGTAAGAACTTTTGCGAAAGACCACAGTTCATCAAACCCGGATTAGAAATAGATGGGAGAGGTTGAGGGTAGAGGAAGGACAGGTGTAAAAACAAACAAAATAGAACTATTGTAAAATAGACTGCGTCCATAAAATGTATGCAGTTTACAATTGGCTCATTCATCCCCCTCCTCTCCCCTGTAACTATTCCCCAGGTCGTTGCTGCAAATGAGAACGTGTTCTCAGTCAACTTACCTGGTAAAATAATGGTAAAATAAAAAATAAAAATAAAAATGTATAAGCTGGAAGTTAGAGGCCTAAGTTTTGTTGTTCCCTAGTTTACTCCAATTAGGGGACGGGTGGCAGGGTTAGAAATTAATAAAGGAAAATATGTATATACAGNAATTCGTAAAAATCCAAATAACATTACAGATCTTCATTGTAAAGGGTTTAAACACTGTTTCCCACGCTTGTTCAATGAACCATAAACAATTAATGAACATGCACCTGTGGAACGGTCGTTAAGACACGAACAGCTTACAGACGGTAGGCAATTAAGGTCACAGTTATGTAAACTTAGGACACTAAAGAGGCCTTTCTACTGACTCTGAAAAACACCAAAAGAAAGATGCCCAGGGTCCCTGCTCATCTGTGTGAACATGCCTTAGGCATGCTGCAAGGAGGCATYAGGACTGGGCAATAAATTGCAAAGTCTGTATTGTGAGACTCCTAAGACAGCGCTACAGGGAGACAGGACGGACAGCTGATCGTCCTCGCAGTGGCAGACCACGTGTAACAACACCTGCACAGGATCAGTACATCCGAACATCACACCTGTGGGACAGGTACAGGATGGCAACAACAAGTGCCGGAGTTACACCAGGAATGCACAATCCCTCCATCAGTGCTTAGACTGTGCYCAATAGGCTGAGAGAGGCTGGACTYAGGGCTTGTAGGCCTGTAGTAAGGCAGATCCTCACCAGACATCACCGGCAACAACGTCGCCTATGAGCACAAACCCACCGTCGCTGGACCAGACAGGACTGGCAAAAAGTGCTCTTCACTGACGAGTCACGTTTTTGTCTCACCAGGGGTGATGGTCGGATTTGCGTTTATCGTTGAAGGAATGCGCATTACACCGAGGCCTGTACTCTGGAGCGTGATCGATTTGGAGGTACAGGGTCCGTCATGGTCTGGGGTGGTGTGTCACAGCATCATCGGACTCTGAGCTTGTTGTCATTGCAGGCAATCTCAACGCTGTGCGTTACAGGGAAGACATCCTCCTCCCTCATGTGGTACCCTTCCTGCAGGCTCATCCTGACATGACCCTCCAGCATGACAACGCCACCAACCATACTGGTCGTTCTGTGCGTGATTTTCTGCAGGACAGGAATGTCAGTGTTCTGCCATGGCCAGCGAAGAGCCCGGATCGCAATCTCATTGAGCACGTCTAGGACCTGTTGGATCGGAGGGTGAGGGCTAGGGCCAATCCCCCCAGAAATCCGGGAACTTGCAGGTGCCTTGGTCGAAGAGTGAGGTAACATCTCACAGCAAGAACTGGCAAATCTGGTGCAGTCCATGAGGAGGAGCTGCACTGTAGTACATAATGCAGCTGGTGGCCACACAAGAAACTGACTGTTACTTTTGATTTGGACCCCCCCCTTTGTTCAGGGACACATTATTCATTTTCTGTTCGTCACATGTCTGTGGAACTTGTTCAGTGTAAGTCTCAGATGTTGAATCTTGTTATGTTCATACAAATATTTACACATTTTAAGTTTGCTGAAAATAAACGCAGTGGACAGTTAGAGGACATTTCTTTTTTGCTGAGTTTATATATATTTACCCAAAAATATATGGGGGATTGGAAGTGATGCAGAAAATTACATTGATGGAAGATATAATCTATCTGCAATATGAAATCTGATCTACCCCCTAAAAATGTTTGGTAAAAATAAATACATAACAGCCACCTTGAAGATGAACAATAGCATTTCAACCAGGTCCACAGTTCAACACGTGGACATACTGAGAGGACATTGGGCTACTCAACTGGAGGAGACTGCAGCCCTTGGAATATGTTCCTTCTAATCAAAGTACCGCATGTGATTGCCAGTGCATGTGTTCTCCAAAACTTGGTTCTGAGCCATGAAGGGATCACAGAGGAAATACCAATTGGGGGCTCCATTCACACCGTCCCTGACCCTGCCCCAGATCACCAACGGGCAGCTGTTCGACAGGCAACAATACCGACAAAGGCCAACCTGATGAGGCTGCTCTAAACTACAATACACATCTAAAATCAGACACACACACATAAATATGCAACCACACATGTACACCCACCCATCACTGACATCCACCTACCAAAATTAATGTAGAACATAACCACATTTAATRWAAAAAAAATMTAACAAGTTATTTACTTTTCCATTTGAATAAAGCATGTTCCAAAACACTTAGTTATTAACTATTTCAGTTAAGCATACAATCAATTAAAATTTCAGGATAATTACTTGTTAGTGTACAATTAACCAATCACAATAGCCATGGCAGTTAGTTATTACAGTATTCAGTTTTTTAWTTTATATATTTTTATTTTACCTTTACTTAACTAGGCAAGTCAATTAAGAACAAATTCTTATTTTCAATGACGGTCTAGGAACAATGMYWRKCATTGTTCCTAGACCGTCATTGAAAATAAGAATTTGTTCTTAATTGACTTGCCTAGTTAAGTAAAGGTAAAATAAAAATATATAACAAACTGCCTTGTTTAGGGGCAGAACGACATATTTGGTAAAAAAATAGAGTCAAGGAAAATCTCAGGAGAATTTTTTATTAGTGTACAATTAAACAATAAATAAATTTATGGCTATTGTTCTCTGAAATTCAGGATCAGACACTTGTTTTCAATTTTCGCCTAAAATGACATACCCAATCTAACTGCCTGTAGCTCAGGACCTGAAGCAAGGATATGCATATTCATAATACCTTTTGGAAACACTTAAGTTTGTGGAAATGTGATATTAATGTAGGAGAATATAACACATTAGATCTGGTAAAAGATAATACAAAGAAAAAAACAAGATTTTTTTGTACCATCATCTTTYAAATGCAAGAGAAAGGCCATAGTGTATTATTCCAGCCCAGGCGCAATTCAGATTTTGGCCACTAGATGGCAGCAGTATATGTGTAAAGTTTTAGACTAATCCAATGAACCATTGCATATCTGTTCAAAATTATGTATCAAGACTGCCCAAATGTGCCTAATTGGTTTTTTAATACATTTTCAAGATCATAATTGTGCACTCTCCTCAAACAATAGCATGGTATTATTTCACTGTAATAGCTACTGTAAATTGTACAGTGCAGTTAGATTAACAAGAARTTAAGRTTTCTGCCCATATCAGATATGTCTATGTCCTGGGAATCTTTTTTGTTACTTACAACCTAATAACATTAGCCTACATTAGCTCAACCGTTCCGCGAGTTGTACACCGATCCCGTAGAGGTTTAAGAATATCGTTCATCTTACTCTGTGCTTGAAGTGTTTGTTTTCTGAAGTGCGAGGATATTGTCCAGTTTTGCCGCAAGAGCATCTCTTTTGGTCTTCCTTTTGGGTTGAGTGCAGGGAGTGGTGTTGGCATGAGGGTTATAATGTGTTGAAGTAGAGGGAGAGGGTGAGAGGGTGTCAGTGTTACTGTAGCGTGCTGTGTGTGGGGTGTCTGTGCAGTGCGGGGTTGAGTGACAGTGTAATTAGTGTTGTGTGCTGTACGTTGTCTGTGTGTAGTGATGATCACCAGAGAGGATATCCTCCATGATGGAGTAGAAGTCCCACTTCCTTCTCCCCTGCCCCGTCTTCTGATGCCCATCAAGAATGTCCTTGTACCTGTGTGACACACAATTTGGCATCACAAGTGAACATTACACACACACACACATCTTTGCGTGTGTGTGTAAAGTAACTGAAATAGCGAAGAACAAGCTAGCAATAGGAAAGAAAGAGGAGAAAGACAAAGAGAGGTTGATAGATAGCAACACACACCTGTGCTTTAGACTCCTCCACCTCACATCGCATGTCTCAGTATAACTTTTCTCTTGCAGCATTCGAGCTACGTTTTCCCAGGCCTCTCTTCTTGATCACAGGGCTTGCAAATGTGTCTTTAGAATTTCTAAATGTACAATCAGAAGCATTACAGAGAAGTAGGTCCAGTTAAATCCTGAAATACCTGCTAGGATAGCTAACGTTAGCCAGCTAAGGTAGCTAGCTAGCTGGTAAGATGAGGCTGCTTATGTTTCTTTATTTTTATTTATTTATTTGCACTAAAGAAAACAAGTGATAGACACCAATACAGTTTTTTTTTAAAGTTGTGCAAGTGTCGTCAGAAGGGATTATATTTAAAAAACACACAGAAACACTATATACAATACATAAGTACAAAAATAAATGTTWTATGTTTATTTTATAATGTTATAACGGATAATAAAACCTATTAATTATAAATGTATAAATTAATTGATCAGTAATCACTCAAAAAAATGAATATGCATGTGAGTGTTCCATTTAATTTCCACCAATTGAGATTATGGCTCTTTTTTTTCAATATTTCTTATTGATTTACTAGTGAATACAATAAAGTTGGATTGTTTAACATTTAAAGATAATTGGTTGGATCATTCAGAAAATGTTCCCATGCCTGAGTTGGCTTCATTAATMAGTAAAAAAACATGATTGTGTGATAAGAATCAAATTGGTAGCATCAGCAAAGAGAATGGGAATTATGGTAGAAGACACAGCAGCAAGGTCATTAATATAGATTAGGAATAACACTGGTCCAATTATCGAACCTCGTGGCACGCTACAGGATATCTTGGCCCTGGTAGATGTACAACCGTTTGCATCAACAAATTGTTCTCTATCATAAACATAACTATAGAGCCAATTACACATTGCCAGTCAAAAGTTTGGACACACCTACTATTTATGATAACCAAAAAAGTGTTKAACAAATCAAAATATATTTTATATTTGAGATTCTTCAAAGTAGCCACCCTTTGCCTTGATGGCAGCTTTGTATTCTCTCAACCAACTTCACCTGTAATGCTTTTCCAACAGTCTTGAAGGAGTTCCCACATATGCTGAGCACTTGTTGGCTGCTTTTTCTTCACTCTGCGGCCCAACTCATTCCAATTCCAATTCTAAATAAATCACAGACAGTGTCACCAGCAAAGCACCCACACACCTCCTCCTACATGCTTCACGGTGGGAACCACACATGCAGAGATCATCCGTTCATCTACTCTGCGTCTCACAAAGATGGACTCTGGTACAGCAGAATTCAGTGCAAATCAAAACTCGTGAAGGTGCTTGTCCCAGTGTTTGTGTTGGGWCCCTACATAGGAAGCAACCACTGTATTCAAGGTTTCATTAACCCTCTCAGTGAGGTTGGTCTATGGGTGATAGGCTGTGGTCAACTTTTGCCTCAGGTTRRATCTTTGGCAGGTCTCCTCAAAGAGATCTGAGACAAATTGGGAACCTCTGTCAGACAGGATGTAATCAGGCACTCCCCAGTGAGTCAGGATCTCTTTCGTGAGGATGTTAGAGAAYGTCCTCACTGTGGCCTGACGAAGGGCAAAGAGCTCCACCCACTTGGAAGAGTAATCAACAAAAACGGACAAACATTGCGTGACTGAGATCACTTGAGTTCACTGCACTCATTTACCGGGCTGGACACTTTTTTTTTATGCCCGAGGAATGGGACTTTTCTAGAGGAACCAGAGATCATGGTTTGTTATATTATTATGTGTGTGATCATTTATTTTGGTAATACAACCAATGCAAAAGAACAGTTGTTTTTAAGTTATTTCCAATGTTTATTGGAAAGTGTATGTCCATATTGACTTTTACATGAGTCCTTTGTATCYGTGTATAATTTACGGACCAGACGGGACTCATTCCCTCCCAAACAAAAAGGAGAAATCTATATTTTCTCTGGTAGGCACAACCTACCTGGCACCCCTACAAACAATAACCTCAAATCAAAACCGTTACAGTGTGTGTGTGTGTTGGAGTGTCAGTGTAGTATGTGTGAGTGTGTAGATAGAGTCCAGTGAGTGTGCAGAGACATTGCAAGAGAGTCCGTGCAACAACAAAAAAAGGGGGTCATTGCAAATAGCCATCTGATTAACTGTTCAGCAGTCTTATGATTTGGGTTAGAAGCTGTTCAGGAGCCTTTTGGTCCCAGARTTGACGCTCCGGTACCGCTTGCCGTGTGGTAGCAGAGAGAACAGTCTATGACTTGGGTGGCTGGAGACTCTGACCATTTTTAAGGCCTTCGTCTGACACCACCTGGTATAACATTTAGTATTACAATGCGCTTTTGTGTGCTGACTATATAGAAATGTAAATCTGTTTAACATACAGCCAATCATAATGTATTTGCATAGATACATTTCAAAACATGACCACACCATTGTCTTACAGGCATATGCCAGCGACAGAGTCAACACAATCTTTAATCAAGACAAAAGCCTTTATACTTGAGCGCTGTGTGAGAGGGCCAGCTGGGACCTGGCTATGAAACACACCCCTGGGCATTAATCGTATCTGCTKTTAATTAGCTAGATTTASACTTGTTTCTTGGCATAACAACATATCAGGGCTCATGCACACTGTTAAAGTAATTTAAATGTTGAAAGATAATGATGAAATAATTCCACTCTGAAACCTTATAACTGTATGAAATTGATTAGAATCATACAATTATTATCTGATGGTTTTGTTTAGGTTTAGTCAGTAAAATTATATATCTGTACAATATATCTTTATAGTATCTTAAACACAGACTGTCTGAGCAAAATTCGGTGCCGACCTTGCTAGGGGCCTCTGAGAGATTTGGGAGAGGNAGTGTGTGTGTGTGTTGGAGTGTCAGTGTAGTATGTGTGAGTGTGTAGATAGAGTCCAGTGAGTGTGCAGAGACATTGCAAGAGAGTCCGTGCAACAACAAAAAAAGGGGGTCATTGCAAATAGCCATCTGATTAACTGTTCAGCAGTCTTATGATTTGGGTTAGAAGCTGTTCAGGAGCCTTTTGGTCCCAGACTTGACGCTCCGGTACCGCTTGCCGTGTGGTAGCAGAGAGAACAGTCTATGACTTGGGTGGCTGGAGACTCTGACCATTTTTAAGGCCTTCGTCTGACACCACCTGGTATAACATTTAGTATTACAATGCGCTTTTGTGTGCTGACTATATAGAAATGTAAATCTGTTTAACATACAGCCAATCATAATGTATTTGCATAGATACATTTCAAAACATGACCACACCATTGTCTTACAGGCATATGCCAGCGACAGAGTCAACACAATCTTTAATCAAGACAAAAGCCTTTATACTTGAGCGCTGTGTGAGAGGGCCAGCTGGGACCTGGCTATGAAACACACCCCTGGGCATTAATCGTATCTGCTKTTAATTAGCTAGATTTASACTTGTTTCTTGGCATAACAACATATCAGGGCTCATGCACACTGTTAAAGTAATTTAAATGTTGAAAGATAATGATGAAATAATTCCACTCTGAAACCTTATAACTGTATGAAATTGATTAGAATCATACAATTATTATCTGATGGTTTTGTTTAGGTTTAGTCAGTAAAATTATATATCTGTACAATATATCTTTATAGTATCTTAAACACAGACTGTCTGAGCAAAATTCGGTGCCGACCTTGCTAGGGGCCTCTGAGAGATTTGGGAGAGGGCAGTGAGTACTCCCTAATCTTGAGYGAGGACAGGGAGTGCTTCTCACGGTCTCCCTAATCCTTGTCGGCTGGGTAGTGATACGGTWTGTGCGTAGGATACCTACTGTTCGTGTGTATGTATGTGCGTATGATATCTACTGTTTGTGTGGAAGTATGTGCGCCGCTATAAAATGGKTGTCTTTGTATTGTGGACTTCAGAACGTTCTCGTGAATAAACATTTTGGCTATAGTAGCTYGGACTCTGTCTGTTTCATTTCAACCAGTATCTTACAAATTCTGGGTTGCAGACTGAGCAGTTTAATTGAAGTTCAGTTTATGAACATTGATAACATAATTCACGTAACACACACGCATACGATGTTCTTTCCAAGTGACCATCTTTGCTTGATAAGATTAATCATTATTCTACAGCCAGCCACTGTGGATTACCCAAACAGCTTTCTTGCTAAACTCATTACCCCAATACAAACAGATTTAGCACAGATTGCATGAAATTTACTGAAGCKTCTCACAAAGAAGTCACACTTTGCTTTAGGTAACAGCCAGGTTACCCACTACTAGATTATCGGATGCTATTTTGGGAACCAATGATGAATTATAGATTTAATTGATTTTCGCCTCAAGCTCTCTATAATATAATCAGACGAGTCCCAAGGTGCRTYTGGGAGTCYTAGAGCAAAACGGAGAACAKRGTCGTGTTCGTGAGAGTCTCGTCTTTAGTTTGGAGGCCAAACCGTTCGAACGCTACAGAGGATTTTGTGAGAAGGRCAATTTTCAGGATGTCTCATGGTCTGACAAACACRACTCTAGCTCTGCCACCTTACACCACAGACACGGAAGTGRGACATCGGCGGATGCGGTGGATTGAGWCARATCTCTAGCTTAAACTGACAGATTTTTATGGGMATTTTTTTTATTTTGCTAATTAGATTTCCGTGGGGTGCAGACATCGACTCTAGAGGGTTAATCAACATGTAGACATCTGTTGCATAAACAAACCCTGTAATGTTCAGTCAGATTCCAGGTGGATCTTATTTAGAGAACAATCTGTCCATTGTGTTTTGATACTGTCTAAGTTGGTTAGAGGAACAATGTAGCTACTGCAGCTTAAGCACAGGCTCTTACACTACCTGACTGAGGTGCTTTGAGCAAAAACAACTGTTCTGTTGTGCTATGCTGTTGTGCCTGAGGAACTAGTGTGACTGCTTTTGAATACCCATTTGCATTCCGCCTCATTGTTTATCCTTATACATATATATATATATATATATATAAATATCTAAAAATAAAGGGGTCATGATGCAGCAACTTAGAAGGAGTATATGCTCGTCACTTGTGAGAAAGACACACCCCTGTAGAATACTAAAGAGCCCAGGTTTTGTTTCCGTCTCTCAAAACAAAGGGTACATTTTGCCATGAAAGAGCAACAAAAACTCAGCTGTCTGTCTCCTAGTTTGTATGTCGAGGACAGAGGTGGCTACACCAGGGGGATGTGTTCAAACTGCAGAACGCTAGCTTCACTTTTTTACAAATGGTCACAAAGAAATTCAAACTTTTCATCTCACAGTGAGCGTTTTGAGAACCGCATCAATAGCTTACAGTTAAAATCTAATGGGGGAAAAAATGAAAAAGTCCTGTCAGGATCCAAATATGGCCCAATCAACAACAAAGCATATATCGGGATTACTACTTTAAAGGAGGTTGATGGTACAAATATTGGATGTACTCGGGGACTTTTAACTTCAGTTCAACTTATTTCTATTATTCAAGTTAACTTCAAAGTCATTTCTCACACCACTTAAAGTTAGTGTTCCTGCATTGTCCAATTGAATGAGTTCATTTCTGGCCATGATAAGGCAAATCTGTATTTACAGTTAATCCAATGTCCTTTGGGGCAAGTGGAACAGAACAGGGTTTTGGACTACCATGACCTAATTCTCAAACTAGTGACACAGTGTTCTGAATTTGAGTGTGTGGGGAATGAGGGTGCACCTCAGAGGTACCACAGACTTTGTCAAAGTAAAATGTGTACTGTGTCAGAGTGTTCTGACTGCAATTTTCTTTCACTGAACACTATTCCGTCTACCAGAGGAAATAAGTCGAGGGATGTTATCATTTTCTGAATAGGACTTTTCCTTTAAGGCACTGTGTTGTTAGCACAGTGGGAGGGCCCGGTGATGTCATTAGGTCAGACATCAAAACTACGTACATTTTTGAAATACCAGTGCATCTGTTGTCCCTTTATAAATCACTGAACCCGGTGAAATATGGTCATCCATCTAACTCTAAACATCCACCACCATAGCAGTACAGTCTGAGTCTGACACAAGGTAACCAAGGCTGGATATTACAAAAAGTTTGGCAGCACCTTCATTATGATCCATTATAGCTTGATGTGCTCATAACTCTATATAGTCCATTCATAATGTATTACGCAGAGAGCAGACTTCAGCACTCTTCATTACTCATACCTTCTCAAAACAGCCCACGTGGCATGCATGATGTAAGAATTTGATTTATTTTTAATCAGTGCAATACTGTCTGGCAGTCTCTCTCTCAGTCCCTATTCCATTAGATGGAGCCTCAAGAACATACTTCACTGTCAAAAACATTACCGGATCCAAGTCAGGCTGTTTGTGAATCGTCACCTATGCTAGATTAAACAATTACTTCTATAGAGGATGATAATGTCCCAGACAGATTCGTTACAGTAGTTTCCAATCATGCCAGTGATTCACATCTCTTGAGACTCTTCCTGAGATTCTTGAAACATACCAGCCTTGACTGAAGCAGTGACCAATCACTGTAATATTACCACTGAATAAAATTTCTGGGATTAGAGTTCTTTAAAAAAAGATGTCAGATTTAGTCGACACACTCTCAAGTCGAGAACTTTGGAGAACTTGCAAAACAAGATCAGACAAATGTAGGAAGTATAGCCTAATTAATTTCCTTAAATGTTAGTATAATTGGTAAGGTTGTACTGTAGCTCTGCACTGCATACCTAATGTTATGTTATGGAAACACGATCCACCATACAGCCAGATTATTTCAACAAACACAGTCTGAACCCCAAAATGAGGGGGAAAGAATAACGTTGTTTATAATGTGAGATAAGCCTTGGATGTGAGATAAGTAAAATGGCTGTATGTTACAGAAGAACATGATTCATTTAAATGCATAGCTCATTTAACTTTCTCTGTAGTGTGAAATTGCAACTGTATCCAAAGAAAACAATGTGGGAAAATAATTTGCGCATAGCTGACTCCAGTCCGTATCCCTCACTTTTGGTAGGCATGGCTTTTGGACATGCCCTGATCCATTCTATGTGAATCCTGCTGGTTTGCCCAGTGCCATGCAGCCCAGAAGGTTCTCATCTTTAGAAGCTGGAGCACAATTAGGGATTGGGTACACGATGAGATGCCAAACAACATCGTGTCGGGCGCCTCTCTAATTTATCTTTGAATGGCAGGCGAGTTTGAAAAGAGATGGTGATAGGGAAGCAGCTGCAGCTCCCGATTACTGTACGGAGAAGGGCAGCAGATTGAAAATGGATGAGTCGCTTAGAGATAATGGTCTACATTGGTAGAGGAGAGAGGGATGTGTGTGTATGCATGTGTGCCTGGTTGCTTGCGTGGGTGTGTGTGTTTGGCAACGAAAGCAATAAAGGCACATCTAACCCTGACTGATGCCAATAAACACAAAACAGGTTATTGTCCTCTGTACACACTGCACTGTATATGCTTATTGGATTGAATGCTTGGTGTTTACAGATTATGATAATTGTCACTCTGGAGAATGTTCATAGATTTCTGGGCATTAAACCATTTCCTTCTCAAATCTGTATTTACTATAATTCCCAATACTTTATAATACAATTCAAGAGACTATGAAAGTTTTGATATTCAGGAACGAAATGCCTCAAACCTCAGGTTTAGGCAGTGGTGGGCGTCAGGGCCTGCAAGGCCTTCTCTGCTGGCTAAACATCATCAGAATATATATTTTTTTTTAAATATATTTTCCCACAAATATGTATTAAATTTATTCCCCAGAGTAAGAGTTATACTCTTCATTTCATAGCTTTCCTCTTGGTTGCACTGCTTCCAGCCCCAGGTTGAGATTTGGAGAGGGCTGGTCTTTATGTTAGATCTTTTATCCAATCATATTCAGCCATCATGTGTTGCCAGGGGTCTAAAATCTGCTCTCAGGCCTTCAAGAATCAACAGTGCGGGCGCTTGTAGCTTAAAGTGAATGGGAAATTAAAATTTTGTGTCAACCAATCAGCTTTAGAGTTGGCTATTGTACGCCTGCTGGCTGGCTCCAGTGTTACACAGGAGCCAGCTAGCGAGGCGTAGGGCGTCCACGTCTTTTTGATTGGAATTACCAATATTGAGAGCAGGTCCTATGGGCAGGTCTATGCAGATCTAGGAACTCTACTAAGCGGTTTTTTGAACCACAATGGCGGAAGGAGGAGAAGATATCGATTTTCGTCGAGGATATAATTATAACGCCATTCTCAAGACGAACTTTTCAGAAGAAGTTAGACATTGTAAGGAGAGGTCCCCGACGCCACAAAGCCTGTCACAGGCGGGAAAGGGGTTCGTTCGCTCGCCACTTTCAAAGTTTCAACTACGAGCGCTGTCAATGGCTCAAAGGCGCGAGAAGCCATGCAAACTGTACTGCTGGGAATGCTATTATTTGCAAGTGATCGATTTGGTGTTGGAGCCACACTGGCTTTGCAAACTTGAGTTGCTGTTAAACACTGTTTACCCAAAAATTTCAATTTGTCAATTTCAAGGTGACGCAACGCCTGGTTATACTGCGTTTCTGTCTAAATGTATAGTGTCTAGAGCCATGGCATAATTGATGATAATAAGAGGTGGATTAATTCGGGTGGGACTTGTAGAACCGTCACTGAAGGCCTAGGCCCCAAGCCAACGGCACGCCACTGGGTTTAGGGTTGAATATTTTCCAGTATTTTACAAATGTCCATCCCGAGAATAAATCATTTTCTCCTGGGTAAGGCGATATTTCCTGTCAAAACCGGAAGGTTCATTCAAAAGCATTATAAAGCATATAAATATGTCTGGATTTGATTTGAGCCTGATGAGTCATGTATTAAATACATTTTATGAGCACTACATTAACAATGAGCCCAGGCCCAAAAAACCTGAAACGATTGTYCCGTTGTTATCCAATACATAGGCAATATGATATTGGCTACTGTATATTACGCGCAACATAAAAACATAAAAGCCCATAGATGTAGCTAGCTATATGCTCTCTTGGGGAAATGAATGAAACTAGCTCCAGTAGACTAATCTTTTGAGTGTGAACTSTATTACTGTACTCTACTGTATTACACTGCAATGTACTCWATGGACTGGAATTATACACATCGTTCAAACCATGATAAAGCAGAAGAGAACATGCAATTCAGGTGCAGCACATGCGGCGTACAAAGTTTCAAGTATGGGCTGGCAAATTTGATTTCAATGACGAAATATAATAGGGCCTATTTATATAATTGGTAGGCTGACGGATATATACCTTTCATAATATTCCCCCTAATGTTATTAGCCTACCTCTTCTTTCTCTCTCTATTTTTGCTTCATTTCTTCCTTGCTTTCAACAGTTAAATGAAATACATTTCGTTGTCCTTATCTTCATCTTTCTATTGACGTCCTTGAATAATATAAGACTAGAATTAGATGCAGAAGGCATTCACTTCTCTTCACGAAGATTGAATGGTTATCATGGGTGTGAATTGCTATAACTGCTATAGCCTACCGCCATCTTTCAAACTAACTATGAGTTCTATTGGCTGCTGTACATAACACTCAGCAAATAGTCTACTGGTATAAGAAATTTGAGAGAAAAAAATGAATGTCCAGCAAGCTATTCTAGTCTAGCTTTTCCTGCGTCGAACTCCAAGAGACAAGGAGTGTTTTTTTAAGGAGAGAGGCCAGCGGAGCACAGGTGCTTGCCTATTTCCCAAGAGACATAGGCTATAAGTTAGAAGCTTATAATGCATAACCCATCATTGATTAGCTAAATATAAGGCTAATACTGCATTGAATGTACAGTATTACCTGAAAGAGGTAGGCTAGGATATCTATATACAGTGCATTCGGGAACTATTCAGACCCCTTCCCTTTTTCCACATTTCACAATCCTCATCAATCTACACACAATACCTAATAATGACAAAGCGAAAACAGGTTTTTGGATTTTTTTTGCACATTTATAAAAAAACWAAACAGACATACCTTTACATTAGTATTCAGACCCATTTCTATGAGACTCGAAATTGAGTTCAGGTGCATCCTGTTTCCATTGATCATCCTTGAGATGTTTCTACAACTTGATTGGAGTCCACCTGTGGTAAACTCATTTGATTGGACATGATTTGGAAAGGAGCACACCTGTCTATATAAGGTCCCACAGTTGACAGTGCATGTCAGAGCAAAAACCAAACCATGAGGTCGAAGGAATTGTCCGTAGAGCTCTGAAACAGGATTGTGTCAAGGCACAGATATGGGAAAGGGAAACAAGCATTTCTGCAGCATTGAAGGTCCCCAAGAACACAGTGGCCTCCATCATTCTTAAATGGAAGAAGTTTGGAACCACCAAGACTCTTCCTAGAGCTGGCCGCCCGGCCAAACTGAGCAATCGGGGGAGAAGGGCCTTGGTCAGGGAGGTGACCAAGAACCCGATGGTCACTCTGACAGAGCTCCAGTTCCTCTGAAGCTTCCAGAAGGACAACCATCTCTGAGGCACTCCACAAATCAGGCATTTATGGTAYAGTGGCCAGCAGGAAGACACTACTCAGTAAAAGGCACATGACAGTCTGCTTGGAGTTATCCAAAAGGCACCTAAAGGACTCTCAGACCATGAGAAACTCTGTTCTGATGAAACAAAGATCTCTTTGGCCTGAATGCCAAGCATCACGTCTAGAGGAAACCTGGCACCATCCCTACGGTGTAGCATGGTGGTGGCAGCATCATGCTGTGAGAATGTTTTTCAGTGGCAGGGACTGGGAGACAAGTCAGGATCGAGGGAAATATGAATGGAGAGTAAAGTATAGAAAAAAGGCTTGATGAAAACCTGCTCCAGAGTGCTCAGGACCACCATGTCACGTTCTGACCTTAGTTCCTTTTTTATGTCTTTGATTTAGTTTGGTCAGAGCGTGAGTTGGGGTGGGCATTCTATGTTGTTTTTCTATGTTTTGTTCTATGGTTATATTTCTATGTGTTTGGCCTAGTATGGTTCCCAGTCAGAGGCAGGTGTCAGTCGTTGTCTCTGATTGGGAGCCATATTTAGGTAGCCTGTTTTCCTTTGTGTTTTGTGGGTMGTTGTTTTCCTGTGTCTGTGTTTTCACCATACGGGACGTTTTCGTTTTGTATCATTCACGTTGTTCTTTTTGTATTCTTAGTGTCCAGTTATTAAATTGATTATGGACACTTACCACGCTGCGCTTTGGTCCTCACCTCAATCCAACGACGAGCGTTACACACCAACTGGGGTCATACCCAAGAAGACTTGATGCTGTAGTCGCTGCCATAAATGCTTCAACAAAGTACTGAGTAAAGGATGTGAATACTTATGTAAATGTAATATTTKGTTTTTTTATATATTTTATAAATTTGCAAACATTTCAAAAATCATGTTTTTGCTTTGTCATTATGGGGTATTGTGTGTAGATTGTTTCCCCCCCTCATCAATTTAATACATTTTAAAACAAGGCTGTAACGTAACAAAACGTGGAAAATGTCAAGGGGTCTGAATACTTTCTGAATGCACTGTATAAGGCTATATATCAATCTAGAACAGAATTATCTATTTTGTATGCAATTTAAATGGAATTGATGGAGAGAGAGAGACTGCGAGAGAGTGCTCGCAAGTGCAGTGATTTATAGCAACGATATTCGTGTGATGGGCTGTTTTAAAACTCTGCAGCTGCAAAAATATATATATATTGCAATAAATTAACAAGGTGACCCCCAAAAGCCAGAGGCAGATGGGTAAACTAGACACGCATTCGGTCTTTATATTACTGTAGCATAGGCTATGCTGCAGCAAATTCAGGCCAACCAGTCACAAGAAAAAAAGTTACCATGAGATGATATGTAGGTCTACATGCATCGTGAACTGCGCTCCATACTGAGATGGGCTGTCTGTCCAAACCCTGAGCATTGATTCATCATGCACAGACAGTAGAAAAGCCATATATAGATGTCACATATAATTTAAGTGTTCCATGTCATGCCATACTGTTCATATAAATAATTTATTATAATTTACCGGTTTCTCGCAGCTATTTAGGGAGTGGTTTTGGTGCATTAAATCACTGTAAATCTCGGTAACCGGATCCCCGCCATTCAACCCTAATCAGATTAAATATGTATGTGTTGAATGAGATCATTTGCATGGTATTTATTAGGATCCCCATTAGCCGCTGCAAAAGCATCAGCTACTCTTCCTGGGGCCCACATGAAACATGACATAATACATAGTACAGAACATTATTTGTCAATACATACATTTTATAACGTCACACATTACCTACATAAAAATCGATACAGTGTATTCGGAAAATATTCAGACTCCTTCCATCTTTCCACATTTTGTTAGTTTACAGCCTTATTCTAAAATTTATACAATAATTTTTTTTCCTCATAAATCTACACACAATACCCAATAATGACAAAGCAAAAACAGGTTTATAGAATGTTTTCAAGTGTATTAAAAATAAAACAGAAATACCTTATTTACATAAGTATTCAAACCCTTTCCTATGTGACTCGAAATTGAGCTCAGTTACATCATGTTTCCATTGATCATCCTTGAGATGTTTCCACAACTTGATTGGAGTCAACCTGTGGTAAACTCAATGGATTGGACATGATTTGGAAAGGCACACACATGTCTATATAAGGTCCCACAGTTGATAGTGCATGTCAGAGCAAAAGCAAAGTCATGAAGTCGAAGGAATTGTCCGTAGAGCTCCGAGACAGGATTGTGTCAAGGAACAGATCTGGTGAAGGGTACCAAAATAATTATGCAGTAATGAAGATCCCCAAGAGCAAAGTGGCCTCCATCATTCTTAACCTCTCTGGTACAAGTGGGACGCTAGCGTCCCACCTCGACAACAGCCAGTGAAATTGCAGGGCGCCAAATTCAAAACAACAGAAATCCCATAATTAAAATTCCTCAAACATACAAGTATTATCCACCATTTTAAAGATAAACTTCTTGTAAATCGAACCACAGTGTCCGATTTCAAAAAGGCTTTACTGCGAAAGCACACCATGCAATTATGTTAGGTCAGCACCTAGTCACAGAAAACCTTACAGCCATTTTTCCAGCCAAAGAGAGGAGTCACAAAAAGCAGAAATATAGATACAAATTAATCACTAACTTGATGCATCTTCATCAGATGGCACTCATAGGACTTCATGTTACACAATACATGTATGTTTTGTCCATAAAGTTCATATTTATATCCAAAAATCTCATTTTACATTGGCGCGTTATGGTCAGAAATGCATTGTCTCAAACAAACATCCGGTGAAAGTGCAGAGAGCCACAGATTACAGAAATACTCATCATAAACATTGATAAACGATACAAGTGTTATTCATGGAAATATAGATAAACTTCTCCTTAATGCAACCGCTGTGTCAGATTTCAAAAACGCTTTACGGCGAAAGCACACTTTGCGATTATGTTAGGTCTGCACCTAGCCACAGAAACCCATACAGCCATTTTCCAGCCAAGGAGAGTGTCACAAAAGTCAGAAATAGCATTAAAATGAATCACTTACCTTTGATAATCTTCATCTGGTGGCACTCCCAGGTCTCCATGTTAGACAATAAATGTTTGTTTTGTTCGATAATGTCCCTCTTTATGACCAAATACTTCCTTTTTCTTTGCGCGTTTTGTCCAGTAATCTATTAGTAAAAGGCGCGTGCACAAATTCCAGACAAAACGTTTTTAAAAAGTACGATAAAAGTTAGTAGAAACATGCCAAACGATGTTTAAAATCAATCCTCCGGTTGTTTTTGTCATAAATAATCAATAATATTTCAACCGGACAAAAGCTTCGTCAATAGGAAAGCAGAAACAAGAAAGGCGCGTTCCCGATCAGGGCGCATGGCTGATGAATGGAAATTTCCACTGGCCACTGATTGAAAGTGCTGTATCTCCCTCATTTTTAAGAGTAAAAGCCTGAAACAATGCCTAAAGACTGGCCACATGTAGAGGAAGCCACAGAGCTCGTGAACTGGGTCCTAAATCTTTGTATGGTGGATAGGCTTTCAATAGAAAAACAGCCTTTCAAAATAATAGTACTTCCTAGTTGGATTTTCCTCGGGTGGGTTTTCGCCTGCCATATCAGTTATGTTATACTCACAGACATTATTTTAACTGTTTTGGAAACTTTAGAGTGTTTTCTATCCAAATCTACTAATTATATGCATATCCTATCTTCTGAGCCTGAGTAGCAGGCAGTATAATTTGGGCACGCTTTTCATCCAAAATTCCGAATGCTGCCCCCAACCCTAGTGAAGTTTTAAATGGAAGAAGTTTGGAATCACCAAGATTCTTCCTAGAGCTGGCCGGCCGGCCAAACTGAGCAATCGGGGGGATAAGGGCCTTGTTCAGGGAGGTGACCAAGAACTCGATGGTCACTCTGACAGAGCTCCAGAGTTCCTCTGTGGATATGGGAGAACCTTCCAGAAGGACAACCATCTCTGCAGCACTCACACAATCAGGCCTTTATAGTAGAGTGGCCAGAAGGTAGGCCCTCCTCAGTAAAAGGCACATGACAGCCCCCTTGGCAAATAAAGGACTCTCAGACCATGAGAAACACGATTCTCTGGTCTGAAGAAACCAATATTTAACTATTTGGCCTGAATGCCAAGTCACATCTGGAGAAAACCTGGCGCCATCCCTACGATGAAACATGGTGGAGGCAGCATCATTCTGTGTGGATGTTTTTCAGGGGCAGGGACAGGGAGAAGTCAGGACTGAGGAAAAGATGAACGGAGCAAAGTACAGAGAGATCCTTGATGAAAATCTGCTGCAGAGCGCTCAGACCTCAGACTGTGGCGAAGGTTCACCTTCTCTGAATGTCCTTGAGTGGCCCAGCCAGAGCCCGGACTTGAACCCGATCGAACCTCTCTGGAGAGACCTGAAAACAGCTGTGCAGCGACGCTACCCATCCAACCTGACAGAGCTTGAGAGGATCTGCAGAGAAGAATGGGAAAAACTCCCCAAATACATGTGTTAAGATTGTAGCGTCATACCCAAGAACACTCGAGGCTGTAATCGCTACCAAAGGTGCTTCAACAAAGTACTGAGTAAAGGGTCTGAATACTTATAATTATATTTCAGTTTTATATTTTTTATACATTTGCAAACATTTATAAAAACCTGTTTTGCTTCGTCGTTATGGGGTATTGTGTGTAGATTGACGAGGGAAAAACAATTTTAATCAAATTTATCAATAAGGCTGTAACGTATCAATGTGGAAAAAGTCAAGGGGTCTGAATACTTTCCGAATGCACTGTACACATAATATCTAGGTCTAATACATATTGCAATTTGCGCTGTACTATATACACTGCTCAAAAAAAATAAAGGGAACACTTAAACAACACAATGTAACTCCAAGTCAACCACACTTCTGTGAAATCAAACTGTCCACTTAGGAAGCAACACTGATTGACAATAAATTTCACATGCTGTTGTGCAAATGGAATAGACAAAAGGTGGAAATTATAGGCAATTAGCAAGACACCCCCAATAAAGGAGTGGTTCTGCAGGTGGTGACCACAGACCACTTCTCAGTTCCTATGCTTCCTGGCTGATGTTTTGTCACTTTTGAATGCTGGCGGTGCTTTCACTCTAGTGGTAGCATGAGACGGATCTACAACCCACACAAGTGCAGGTAGTGCAGCTCATCCAGGATGGCACATCAATGCGAGCTGTGGCAAGAAGGTTTGCTGTGTCTGTCAGCGTAGTGTCCAGAGCATGGAGGCGCTACCAGGAAACAGGCCAGTACATCAGGAGACGTGGAGGAGGCCGTAGGAGGGCAACAACCCAGCAGCAGGCCGCACACAAGCCTAAGATCACCATGCGCAATGCCAAGCGTCTGCTGGAGTGGTGTGAAGCTCGCCGGCACTGTACTCTGGAGCAGTGGAAACGCATTCTCTGGAGTGATGAATCACGCTTCACCATCTGAAGGTCCGACGGACTAATCTGGGTTTGGTGGATGGCAGCAGCTATTCTTCCTGGGGTCTGTCAAAATTAAGGCAGTTCTACAATTTAAAAAACATTACAATACATTCATTACAGAATTCACAACACACTAAGTGTGTCCCCTCAGGCCCATACTCCACTACCACATATCTACAACGCAAAATCCATGTGTACGTGTATGTATAGTGCATATGTTATCATGTGTTTTATATGCATGTGTTACTTCACAGTCCCCGCTGTTCCTTAAGGTGTATTTTTACCTGCTTTTTAAATCTGATTCTTCTGATTTCATCAGTTACCTGATGTGGAATAGAGTTCCATGTAGTCATGGATTTATGTAGTAATATGAGCCTCCCATAGTCTGTTCTGGACTTGGGGACTGTGAAGAGACCTCTGGTGGCATGTCTTGTGGGGTATGCATGGGTGTCCGAGCTGTGTGCTAGTATTTTAAACAGACAGCTCGGTACATTCAGATTGTCAACACCTCTTACAAAAACAAGTAATGAGGAAGTCAATCTCTCTTCCACTTTGAGCCATAAGAGATTGACATGCATGTCATTAACGTTAGCTCTCTGTGTACTTTTAAGGGCCAGCAATGCTGCCCTGTTCTGAGCCAACTGCAATTTTCCAAAAGTCCCTCTTTGTGTCACCTGCCCACACGACTGAGCAGTAGTCCAGGTGTGACAAAACCAGGGCCTTTAGGTCCTGCCTTGTTGATAGTGTTGAACTTCTTTGGGATAGGGGGCAGTATTTGCATGTCCGGATGAAAAGCGTGCCCAAAGTAAATGTCTGTAACTCAGGCCCAGAAGCTAGGATATGCATATAATTGGTAGATTTAGATAGAAAACACTCTAATATTTCTAAAACTGTTAAAACTATGTCTGTGAGTATAACAGAACTGATATGAACTGATATGGCGAAACCCCGAGGACTAACCATCCCCCCCKAAAAAATTCCGCTTACCACTATTTTCAATGGCTAGTACTAAAATTATAAGCCCAAGTCCTCCCAGATTGCAGTTCATAGGGCTTACACTAGATGTCAACAGTCTTTATAAAGAGTTTGAGGCTGGTTTTTGGAAAAATTACCCAGAAATTGTAGTTTTTCTAGGTAGCTCCCATTTTGGCTGTAGTGTTTCCAAGTGTGTGGAAGAGAGCTCGTTCTTTCTTATTTATCTCCGGTAATGAACATACTATTCTCCGTCTTAAATTTGATCGTTTATTTGCGTATTATGATACCTAAGGTTTGATTATTTACGTTTTTTGACTTGTTTGGAAAAGTTTATTAGTAACGTTTGGGATTCATTTTGTATGCATTTTGATGGGGGGAAACTGGATGGATTATTGACTTAAGCGCGCCAGCTAAACTGAGTTTTTATGGATATAAAGAAGGACATTATCGAACAAAATGACCATTTGTGATGTAACTGGGACCTTTTGGAGTGCCAACAGAGGAAGATCATCAAGGTAAGGCATTTTTTATATCGCTATTTCTGACTTTCGTGTCGCACCTGCCTGGTTGAAATATGTTTTTCATGTGTTGGTATGCGGGGCGCTGTCCTCAGATAATCGCATGGTTTGCTTTCGCCGTAAAGCCTTTTTGAAATCTGACACAGCGGCTGGATTAACAACAAGTTAAGCTTTATTTTGATATATTACACTTGTGATTTTATGAAAGTTAAATATTTATAGTAATTTAATTTTAATTTGGCGCTCTGCAATTTCACCGGATGTTGTCGAGGTGTCCCGCTAGCGGCACGCCTTTCCCAAACAGGCAGAGCAGCGCTTTATTACGGACAGACTTCTCCCCATTTTAGCTACTGTTGTATCAATATGTTTTGACCATGGTAGTTTACAATCCAGGGTTACTCCAAGCAGTTTAGTCACCGCAACTTGCTCAATTTCCACATTATTCATTACGAGATGTAGTTCAGGTTTAGGGTTTAGTGAATGATTAGTCCTAAATACAATGCTTTTAGTTTTGCAAATATTTAGGACTAACTTATTCCTTGCTACCCATTCCGAAACTAACTGCAGCTCTTTGTTAAGTGTTTCATTCATTTCAGTTGCTGTAGTAGCTGACGTGTATAGTGTTGAGTCATCCGCATACATAGACACACTGTCCTTACTCAAAGTCAGTGGCATGTCATTAGTAAAGATTGAAAAAAGCAAGGGGTCTAAACAGCTACCCTGGGGCATTCCTGCTTCTACCTGGATTATGTTTGAGAGGCTTCCATTAAAGAACACCCTCTGTGTTCTGAAAGACAAGTAAATCTTTATCCACATTATAGCATTGGGTGTAAAGCCATAACACATACATTTTTCCAGCAGCAGACTATGATCGATAATGTTAAAAGCTTCACTGAAGTCTAACAAGACAGCCCCCACAATCATTTTATCATCAATTTCTCTCAGCCAATCATCAGTCATTTGTGTAAGTGCCGTGCTTGTTMAGGTTCCTTCCCTATATGCGTGCTGAAAGTCTGGTGTCAATTTGTTTTCTGTGAAATAGCATTGTATCTGGTCAAACACAATTTCTTTCAGAAGTTTACTACGGGTTGGTAACAGACTGTTTGGTCGGCTATTTGAGCCAGTAAAGGGGGCTTTACTGTTCTTGGGTAGCAGAATGACTTTTGCTTCCCTCCAGGCCTGAGGGCACACACTTTCTAGTAGGCTTAAATTGAAGATGTGGCAAATAGGAGTGGCAATATAGTCCGCTATTATCCTCATTAATTTTCCATCCAGATTGTCAGACCCCGGTGGCTTGTCATTGTTGATAGACAAAAAAAACATCACCTCTTCGACARTGACTTCTTACAATTCTTGTCTTTCATAATTTGGTCATACTTGGATGTGTAGTGTCAGCGTCTGTTGCTGGCATGTCATCCCTAAGTTTGTTTATCTTGCCAATGAAAAAGTAATTAAAGTAATTGGCAATGTCAGTAGTTTTGTGATAAATGAGCCATCTGATTCAATGACTGATGGAGCCGAGTTGGCTTTTTTCCCAAAAATGTCATTTAAGGTGCTCTAAAGCTTTTTACTATCATTCATTATATAATTTATCTTTGTTTCATAGTATAGTTTCTTTTTATTTAGTTCAGTCACATGATTTCTTAATTTGCAGTACGTTGCCAATCAGTTGGGCTGCCAGACTTATTTGCRATACCTTTTGCCGCATCCCTCTCAACCGTACAATTTTTAAATTCCTCATCAATCCAAGGGGATTTACCAGTTTTTACAGTCATTTTCTTAATGGGTACGTGCGTATTAGTAACTGGAATAAGCAATTTCATAAATGTGTCAAGTGCAGTGTCTGGTTGCTCCTCATTACACAGTGTCTCCCTACCCCTCCTGTCTCAGCCTCCGGTATTTATGCTGCAATAGTTTATGTGTCAGGGGGCTAGGGTCAGTCTGTTATATCTGGAGTATTTCTCATGTCAGTATGCTCCCTCTAATTCTCTCTCTCTTTCTCTCTCTCCTTCTCTCTCTCTTCTCTCGGAGGACCTGAGCCCTAGGACCATGCCTCAGGACTACCTGGTCTGATGACTCCTTGCTGTCCCCAGTCCACCTGGTCATGCTGCTGCTCCAGTTTCAACTGTTCTGCCTGTGGCTATGGAACCCTGACCTGTTCACTGAACGTGCTACCTTGTCCTGGACCTGCTGTTTTGGACATTATCTTTCTACGGCACCTTCTATCTCTAACTCTGAATAATCGGCTATGAAAAGCCAACTGACATTTACTCCTGAGGTGCTGACCTGTTGCACCTTCTACAACCACTGTGATTATTATTATCTGACCCTGCTGGTCATCTATGAAAGTTTAAACATCTTGGCCATGTTCTGTTATAATCTCCACCTGGTACAGCCAGAAGACAGGCCACCCCTCCGAGCCTGGTTCCTCTTTAGGTTTCTTCCTAGGTTCTGGCCTTTCTAGGGAGTTTTTCCTAGCCACCGTGCTTCTACATCTACATTGCTTGCTGTTTGGGGTTTTAGGCTGGGTTTCTGTACAGCACTTTGAGATATCAGCTGATGTAAGAAGGGCTTTATAAATACATTTGATTGATAGATTGATTGATTACACACCCCAGACCAGAAAATATTTACATAATCAACATATGAATCACTACAAAACATATTGTATGACCTCTTATACACTATATTAGGCCCAGCCCTTGGAACTTAGATTTTCCTAGATATGGCTATTGTATTGTGTTCACTACATCCTATGGATTTGGATACTGCTTTAAAGCACATTTCTGCATTATTAGTAAAGATGTGATAAATACATGTTGATGATTTCATTCCTGTGCTGTTTGTAAATACCCTGGTAGGTTGACTGACAACCTGAACCAGGTAGAAAGTTTTTTCTTGAGTGGGCAGCTTGATGAGAGCCAGTCAATATTTAAATCACCCAGAAAATATACTTCTCTGCTGATATCACATACATTATCAAGCATTTCACACATATTATCCAGATACTGACTGTTAGCACTTGGTGGTCTATAGCTGCTTCCAACTAGAATGGGCCTTAGGTGAGGCAGATGAACCTGTAGCCATATTACTTCAACAGTATGAGATCCTCTCTAAGCTTAACAGTAATGTGGTTCTTTATATAGACCGCAACCCCGCCCCCGTTGGCATTTCTGTATTTTCGGTAAATATTATAACCATGTATTGCTACCACTATATCATCAAAGGTATTATCTAAATGTGTTTCAGAGTGTCAGAATATGAATGTCTGTCACGTTCGTCGTATGAATCGGACCAAGGCGCAGCGTGGTATACGTACATTCTTTATTATAAWAAGAATGAACACTGAACAAACTAACCAAAATAACAAGTGAAGCTATACAAAACGAGTGCTGACAGGAAACTACACATAGACAAGAACCCACGAACACCAAAGGGAAAATGGCTACCTAAATATGATCCCCAATCAGKGACAACGATAAACAGCTGCCTCTGATTGGGAACCATATCAGGCCACCATAGACATACAAATCACCTAGACCTACAAAAACCCTAGACATACAAAAACCTTAGACAATACAAAAACGAACYTACCCACCCTAGTCACACTCTGACCTAACCAAAATATAAAGAAAACAGAGATATATCAGGTCAGGGCGTGAKAATGTCATCTGTTACAAGCAAGTTATTGATTTCATGGATCTTGTTTCTCAGGCTGCATATGTTAATATGGGCTATTTTAACACTTTTCTGGGTTGCTTGATTTTTTTTWATGCTTTACTGGGAAGCTTATCAGAAGTATACTTGATAGTGCAGGGTGAGCTGCACAAAGTGGTCTTCCTAATAGGGCACACCGTCTCAGTGCTAACAGTGTACCTGGTTCATAGGCTCATGATTACTGCATCCAGTAGCTGTAGGATTAACAAAGGTATTCAGGGAAATTGGGGGGGACATAAATGAAGTTACTTACATTGTGTCTGCCAACGCCCCTAGGATAATGTTCATTTAATGCAGTATTATGATGACTCATTGTAAAGGCATGGGTAACCAGGCCCTGCCAGTCCCACCCAATCATTAAATGTATTTTTGTTTTTCTAGAAAGACACTTTTTTTAGAGTGAAATCTGAAAAATGTATAGGAAAGCGAAAGAAAGAAAAACCATAGGAAAACATTTCTGCAAGAATTTGAGTATATCTGCTTCTCCGGGCACTTTATAGGGCCGATGGAAAGACAGCAGTCACACACAAAATGATGTTAAAGGATAAGCAGTCCATTCACTCTGACATAATAAGCCAGTAGGTCCCAATCATAAGAATACAAAAACACAACCATTAGGCTAAGCATTTACCAATCAAAACCATTACTTCCCATTGCAAAAAATATTTCACCTTTAGTACACAAAGTAACCGGTGACCTAAAGTTTAAAAGCCACAATGTTTCACACACTTATTTTCAAAGAGATGTCTAACAACAGCAAGCGAGCTCTAATTAAAAACACAGTTGCACTCACCAGATGATGATCATTTGAAACAACCCTTTCCTGCAGTCAATGACCAAAATTCAGTCTACTGTGTTGTTTATAAATTGTAATATTGGGATGCAAACTCCAAATTTAATACATTTKAACTTTATATCTGACATGGTACAGGAGTCTTTATTTTAAGCCCATAAACATGCGTATGCGGTGTATATTTTGTTTCAAAGTAGATTTATTTAAGASTACCAAGAAACACTCTGTGACCCCGATTTAGCCCACTGTAGTAAAAGGTTAACTTCTTGTTGAAAGTTATTCTTAAAAATGGAGAAGCTAACAAATTAGCAACATCCTCTTCAATAACACCTGCTAGCCTACAACAAAAGATAGCTAGCTAGACCATGGGAAAACTACTGGGCAGTAACCAGTTTCCATAAGTTTTTTGTAATAACGGTCCCACACATTACAAGTCAAAATGTGATTGGTTGATTCCACTGCCACTCCAAATCTTGCCCTAATACAGTTGAATGGCTGATGCCTTCTGTCTAGCWTCTGATGGCCTAGCCAATGGTTGACTTAACTAGCTAGATTTATCTCCCCAGAGACCACCAACGAAATATCCTGATTGGATRGTTTTTTTTCTCTTTAGTGCTAACCTTTTCCTTTCCAACAAAAACTGACGAGATTAAATCAGAATTTCATAAAAAATAATATTATTATTATTATTTTATAAATCCTAGAAGGCCCTCATTGTTCCCCACTGTGTTTAGGTTAGTAATAATTTGTAGAGGGGCTCTATTTGCCCACAGCATGGATTTTTTAACCATTCTGAATGTCTAAAGAATCCATATGTTCTTCTGAAATATGAACACAGCAATACTGGACATTTTGAACTCTTATTATGGTGGTGATTTGACATAATTACAATTGTGGTCTTGAATTGGACTCATTTTTTTGGTCTCGGTCTTGACTCGGTCTCGCTTTAGGTGGTCTCGAACACAACAATGGTTGGAGTCAAATATTGAACTTGTCCTGAAGAATAATTGCCTTCATGAAGGAGCGCTAAATCAAATCAACTCTGGCGGTGGAGAACGAGAGAAGCTGTGACACGGGGTCACGGCCAAACGGCCCAAGGAACATTTTGAACAGGTGAAGCAAATGAGCACATTTAGTGCAATACAAACTAATCTTAAACTCTAGAAACTAATCACCACTGATTCCTCTGATCTTTGGCCCGTCTCTCCTTCCTCTAAATGGCACTGCCAAATGATTTATTCATTGCTAATTTGCTCACTTGTTTTGTGCGGAGGCTCAGCCCTGCTAAAGTCCAGCCTGCTATACCCCTGAGGGCCGCTCTATCGGAGTGAAAGGATTGCATTAAGGACTCAATTTGACAAATTGTGATGGATTTCAGGCTACTTTTTCCTATCTAATTCAAGGGAGTCCCACGAGAGGTCAAAGCAACTTCTACTCAGACTGACAGCAAGTCCTCTCTCCCTGAGACGGACCCCTGGGCATCTCACCACCACCACTCTCATCAATTACGTGTGTCAGCTGGTAATGTGTACCAACATATACATTGACATGCAGACCGCAAGACAGAGGACATGCTGTAATTGAGTAACCGTTAATCAAATGATTAGCTGTGTACCCATCTATACCAAAGTGAAAGAGACATTGAATAATTAAGTAATAAGGCCCGAGGGGATGTGGTATATGGCCAATATACCAACTCTAAGGGCTGTTCATGAGCACGATGCAACGCGGATGTCACGTTCGTAATATGAATCGGACCAAGGTGCAGCGTTGTATGTGTACATTCTTCTTTTATTAAAGAAAGAACACTGAACAAACTAACAAAAACCTCTGGCCTGCTCGCCTCCCTACCTCTGAGGAAGTACAGTTCCCGCTCAGCCCAGTCAAAACTGTTCGCTGCTCTGGCACCCCAATGGTGGAACAAACTCCCTCACGACGCCAGGTCAGCGGAGTCAATCACCACCTTCCGGAGACACCTGAAACCCCACCTCTTTAAGGAATACCTAGGATAGGATAAAGTAATCCTTCTAACCCCCACCCCCCCTTAAAAGAGTTAGATGCACTATTGTAAAGTGGTTGTTCCACTGGATATCATAAGGTGAATGCACCAATTTGTAAGTCGCTCTGGATAAGAGCGTCTGCTAAATGACTTAAATGTAAATGTAAATGTAAAAACAACAAAACAAACGTGAAGCTATATGAATAGTGCAGACAGGCAACTAAACATAGAATAAGAACCCACAAACACCAAAGGGAAATGGCTACCTAAATATGATCCCCAATCAGAGACAACGATAAACAGCTGCCTCTGATTGGGAACCATATCAGGCCACCATAAACATACAAATACCTAGACCTACAAAACCCTAGACATACAAAGACATACCTAGACATACAAAGACCCTACACAATACAAAACCCCTAGACAATACAAAAACTAGCGTATCCACCCTAGTCACACCCTGACCTAACCAAAATATAAAGAAAACAGATATCTCAGGTCAGGGCGTGATAGCGGAGTGCCTGAACACAGCCTTTAGCCGTGATAATATTGGCCAGATATCACAAAGAAGTTCTGGTCACCAACGTAATTAAATGCTTCCAACTCACACTCTCAAACACGTAGATCCCATGAATGCAGCTCACTTTCCAGATCCCAATCACCTGAATTCTGATCACCTGTTGTTCACACACCTGTATGTCATTTACACACACTATTTCAGTTCTTTGCACCCCATCATTGTGAGGTGTTGTTTGTTTTGATACACATTTCTATTCGGAGCTCTGTTTTTTCCCTGTATTAGTCCTCCTGTGCATAATAGTTTTGGCCATCCTCACTAACCTAAAAAGGAATAGGCCTTTTTGCCTATTCCCTGCCTGTACTTTTGCCTATTGGATTTCCTGTCATCGACCTCTTGCCTGATCTCCCGGACTACGTTATTAGCCTTTTCCCTGCCTGTACTGTTGCCTTTTTGGACCCCCTGTGTATGACCTTCTGCCTGCCCCTGGACCCAGCTACCTGCCTCCTCCTGTGGTCCTTTACAAACAAACACCTGCTGCGCCCTGCGCTTGAAACCAGCTCTCTGTCTCCCATCGTATTCATTACAACTGCTACTCTATTATTGGCTAGATATGTTTTACTGAGTTGGAAAGGTTCCATCAAGAGAACCATGGCTCAAGTTGGCATACACTGGTATTGTGAGGTGGCATTCAGAGATCTCATATTAATCTGTGAACAGACAAAAAAAGAACTATATTTAATTATGTCTAGCTTCCAGACTGGAGGCCAGGGGAGTGAAAACGATACTAAAGCAGTTTAAAAACAAGATTATGGACCAAATGCGGACATAAAACTGGACTGAAAAGATGTAAATTGCATTGAAAGGTCAGGTATTTCAGTGTTAGTCCCCACTTTGTAATTTCAAAACACCTGCCACCTCTGGGCAGAGGTGACTGTGATAAGGAATCTCTGTTCTACCCTTTTCCAGTACACGACACACTGACATCACGCACAGATGCGCGTGACTCTTGGCGGCAGTAAGAAAGCCATTGCCATCTGTGACCATTCAACATAGCCTAGATTTAAGTTATTATTACTTCTAAACAAAATCACTTTTTTGGGGTTCTCATACGTTTACAATGATGTTTTGATTCTTACTTGAACAGTCACTAAGATTATATTTGTCACGATCGTGTGGAGGATTGACGGACCAAAACGCAGCATTAGGAAAATAAGCCATCTTCCTTTTTATTATGAAGAAGGAGAACAAAAAACAAAACACTATTACAAAACTAACAAAACAAACAAACGACCGTGAAGCTATGAACGTAGTGCACATACAGGCTACAAACGTATAACATAGACAATTACCCACATCAAACGAAAGCCTATGGCTACCTTAAGTAGGGCTCCCAATCAGAGACAACAGAAATCAGCTGTCTCTAATTGGGAACCCATTCAGGCAACCATAGACTCTCCTAGACAACTTACACCCAACATAGACACAGCTAGACACATACACTCAACACAAACCCAGTGAGAAAAAACATAAGGGAATATGACATATAAAGGGGAGGAATTATAAAGTAATGAAATCCAGGTGTGAATCATAATGATTAACAGTGGTTGCCGCAATGATAAATCCCAGACCGTGGTTAGTATTCTGGCGACATCATATGTTGAGAGGGGAGAGCAGGAGAAGATGTGACATAATCCCCCCGACGCGCGGCCCAGCCGCAGGACTGACGCCCGACCAAAGGGACACCCTGAGGACGAGGAGTTTGTCGGGTCAGGCGGCAAATGGAAATCACGGATGATGTTGGGTCCCAAGAATGTACTCCACGGGAACCAACACTGTCGCTGGAGGGGTGGAGCAGGAGAGATTGTGACAGATTCTATCTCTTCGCAGCCAAATCTGCAGTCGGGTGTTGTAACCTCCATAATATAACATTCTATTGGTTTAAGAATTATATAATTAAAAATATATATAATATGTTTTGAATCTGTGTCGTTTTGCTATCAGTTCATAAATTCAAGGTTTAATCTATTGACTGTTGCACTCAGGTTTCAAATTGGTTTAAAATTATCAGTTTAGTCTTCATTTTAAAACCTAGATGTCATGTTAAGCCTGTGCTCGAATTTTTCTTTAATTGAAAAATAAAGCTTAGATTGGAAATTAATGTCTGAACAGCCACTTGAGGTGGTTTAACTGATAAAAGGCAGCATATCTACTACGGAGAGACCAAAACAGCAGAGTTCCTCACGTGAAACAATGAGACAGGTTGAATGCTGTTGATTTTATAATATATGATTGAGGTTTTCAAGGAAGAATCGCGCTCTCAAAGGACTCTGTGATGCAACTGGAAAGAAAAGGTGACCAAACCATTAAGCATGGGAGTGAAAGAATGCGGCTGCTACCACCACTACTTCAGTCCTACGTTTCTACACAAACTGGATTTCCAGATGGGAATTGGGGATCTTTTTGGACTGCCACAACTCAACCATCTGCAGGAGTGTTAATACGGTCGGAAGAATCAGTACATTAAGGTTCCAACTTTACAGAGGAAAAACCGCATCTGGATTTTTACAGGAGAAGCTAGATTTCTCAGGTGTACTAGAGCCATAGACTGTATACACGTTCTTATTTTCAACCGGTGGCAAGAATGGAGGAAACGTTCCATAATCGGAAAGGTTACTTGCTCCAGCAACGTGACAGAGCGTCTGTGTTGGACAAAGGTCGCTTCACCAACATCGTAAGCTATGATGGCAGGATCCGACCCACGACAGCAGAATCTTTGACAATTGTTTGACTGTGTGCAATGCTGGAAAGGGGGCATTATGGAAGGCCCACCTACTAGTGACATGGATATGCCTGTCATGCGGTACCTTATACTCCTCTTTTAAACACCCAGATACGCTGAAGAGATAGAAATACAACACCTTTCATATCCTGGGCAAGAGGTCTCAGTAGAGAGCAAGTTTTTGGGAGTATGGAAAAATAGATTCCTGTGCTACAGGAGGGCTCCGAGCGCAAGAAGATGGACACACACTTGACACCAATCATTACTGCCAGGGGCTGTTCTGTATTATGTTGGCAAGAGACAAGGATTACAAGCTACCTGAGGAGAATAGAAAAAGATTGCCAGGTCAACATGCTGCCAAAATTTAAAATGGAAAATGCTGTGAGGAAAACCTTAATTGAGAACCATTTTGCAGCCCTAAGTGTGATACTGTAACAATTGGTAACATGGAAAAAGCAATATTATATTTAATAGACACGTGCATGCCTAATCTGTATTTAAAATGTAATTATTAAGACATTGTTATTCTCAGTACGTAACAGGGTGGAACTGAGACGCACCCAGAAAACAAGAGTGAAAACATGCTGGGGAACCAAATGCTTGGGGGAAAGCATTGTTTTAATAAATAATTGTTGAAAATAAATAAAAAAGGATTAGCGTTCTTTACCACAGTGAGCTCAAGTAGCTCTTTTTGGTAAATTCAGACCTCAAATCTCCACTAGATGTTTCTCTCTCAGCTCCTAAACATCAATATGAAACTAGTTCATGTCAGTTCCGGGGCGTTGGCTTGGCCTCTGGTGTTTTTTGCTGCTGGTTCATAGCTGGTTGCAAATGCAGGCACTGCTGTTTCTCCATGGCACAGGTTGGGTCGATGGTCCGTCGTCATCAAAGGTTCAGGAGAAGGGGCAAAACTGCTGGGGAATCATTCTCGCATATCTTCTGGAGAGAGGATCAATTCCTTTGCGATGGAGCCTCCTCCGGTCAGCGAAATAGCCCCTGCTTCTCCTCTGCTGAAATCCTTTGTTGGCTTCGCTTTACTTTTCCAGCCAACACCTTCATCTGATGTGTTGTGCGTTCTCTTTACTCCCTGTTGATCTATTGAATTCGGTTGCATTAAAACAGCCCAGTGTCTTCATTATTTTTGACTGTGGTGTTGTCTGTCTTTTTATTCCTCCAGTATGTTTACTTTTATCATCCAGTTACGTGTATATCTAGCAGTTAACGGTTAAACGATCATGCCCGAGAAACTGTTTGGAAGATATATTGGCACGGGTGTTGTTTAAGGCCCGAGACAAAGTGCCAATAATCTCCAAAACCCACCGGCTTTGTTTGGCATTATCCCTTTTATACGGTTATTCTATAAACACACCATTCTACAAACACACACAACACACACACACATTCTACACACACTTCTACAAACACATTCTGCAAACACACACACATTCTACACACGACCGACACATTCTACACACACACACATTCTACACACCACACATTCTACACAGCATTCTACACACATTCTACAAACACACACCACACACACACACACACACACACACACACCCACACACCACACACCACACACACACACACACACACACACCACACAACACAACACACACACACACACCGCACACACACACACACACACACACACACACCCTACTTACTCTGTTTATTATATATCCTGATTTGCCTAGTTTCACTTTTAACCTTACCCACAGGTACATTCTGCCTATTTCCTCAATTACTTACTGCGTCATACCCCTGCACATGCTAGGTACTGGTACTCTTTGGTATAAGCTCGTTAATTTTTATGGTTTTACTATGTCCTTTTTTTCTTTCACAAATATTTGCTGACTCTTTTCACTCTGCACTGCTTGGAATGGCTCGTAAGTAAGCATTTTCACTGCTTAAAGTCGTACACCTGTTGTATTCGGGGATGTGACCAATACAGCTTGTATTTGATCTTAACATTATCTCCCATAGCTCATATCTCGTATGTTAAAGGTCTTATTCCAGGATCAAGTTGTTTTACTGCCACCCTTGATAAGCTCGGCTCACGAAGTATCCCTTTAAACACGATTAACAAAAGTATATCCAATTTTGGCCAGGGACTGGCGGAACTTAGATATTTTTAGATATTTTTCGTTTATTTTCCACATTTGGTAGCTATTTGTTAGTTAATGTGTTATAATTAGATACATGCAGCTCTCTTTCTGTCATACTTGATGCGTTCTTAATAATAAATAAAGTCTCGCTACCAGAATTAATGTCATATAATTGATAGAATGAATGCAATAATCAACATCTAGTGACACCGTTTTGTCTTTCATTTCTTGCTTCTCTCCTGTGAGCGAATAGTATTACGGTACCTCCAAATTGACATTCAGTTTGTGATCGATTTTAATGAAATGAAAAGCTGTGAAAACTATCCCAACATGTTTCTGCATAGTATTCTAAGTTCAATTTGATGCGTATTTTTATGGTGGTTGAAAGTGGTGACAATACTGCAGCTTTTATGTTCGCAGAAAAAAATTGCACGTTTTGGCTACACAAACACAAACGCACATTTCTCATTTTCTCAAGATGAAAGAAATAAAACATATTTCTCCACTCTTCTCAAGACAAATGAGAACATATGTCTATCAGTTTACTGCGAAGAACATTTACATATCTGACAGGATAATATTTAATAGGCTACTATATGAGCCCCATACAGTCAGTGTCCAGACTTCAGTACTATTCCAACTTTACTGTTTCCCAATCTGAACTTCAAAGGTCATACTACGCGAAAACTGAGTTTGCGCGAGATGTTGAAAAGGACAGCAACAGGATTAAAATGTTTACCTGACACAGTATTCCTAATAAGATTAGCAAGTCAAGGCACTTAGTTCAGGTTTTCCAAAACGGGAATTGGCGCTTCTTTCCCGTGTCTTTGTAAAAAGGGATAATGATGTTTATATAACATCAAAATCAAAAACAGATACTTGAGTATTGCCGAATAATAAACAGTAATTGGTGTGCATGTAAACAGTGGTCAGGTGTCTCTACAGGTGTCACAAGGCATTAATTAATTACCGGGGCTACGTCACGCCATGGTTTAGCATCTTACATTAAAAAAAGTTCACTTGATGCTAATACAGTATTACACATGAAAGGCTTTGTAGTTTTGGAGTACACTTGAACTAGGTCCTATTCAAGCATGTATGATGTTTTAACACTATGTTACCGACACCAACGCAATGTTGCCCCTTTTTTCTAATAAGGTATACTCTCCATATGTACATTAGAAACATTAGTATAATTTTGGGTTAATTATGGATATTACTTTACAAAGATTTAGTGTTAAAAATTATTTTAATGTAATAAATCAGGTTTGAGAATTGGGTTGTGTGGACCTTCTGTTACCTGTACTCCCATTACCAAAATTTCAACAAAAAATGTTTGAGTGCAGTCTGAGTGGTGTTGAAAATGAGTGTGGTTATTAGGAGAGGAAGAAAAGCCCAGATTTGGAGAAAAAGGCACACTCCACTATAATAAATGGGCATTATCAGGGCCAATCTTCAATGCTATATATTGTATTGTAGGTATTTACTGAATGATAACTGTAGTTGGAGACTCTGATATCTCCAGGAGTGATAAGTATATTTTTGTCTTTATCGATTGTTGTTCTAGCACTGTCTCTCTTGCTAGCTGGGCCATCTAACTTTAAGTTGCTTGCTTGTCTTCCCAATATCCTACTTGGTATGTGAACTGTTGACTGCTATCTTAACTTGCAGGAATGATTGTGATTGTATCAAACCAGCGGTTAAGGGCAGGGCAATCTGTGACTGTTGTGTGTTGTCGTAATCAGGGCTGTATTGGAGAGGGAGTGTTTTTTCCTCTTCTTAGGCCAGTGGGTTGCAGGGGGGGTTGCGCGGTCTTGTCAACTTACTCTTTCTTTAAGTTATATAGTACAAAGCGCTATTTTAAATTAGGTAGTGCATCATCCGTATCCTTGCTTGTTCATGGTCAGTCATTGCATACCTTACAAAGGCTTAGATGAATTCATAGCCAAGATGGCGTAGCAGTGCAACGTCCGGTTTGTCGTCCTCCTCGCTTTGTACTTTTTTTTGTATATATTTAAATGTATTTTCAATCTCTTTTTATTTTTAAATCAAAAATACCTTCGGTTAACCCGCCTCCACCCCAATGTTACACATATCCGTTCTTATTTTTTAGACCTGCTATAGCCAGAACCTCCGATCAGTAAGCTAGTCCGCTAATTTACTACTAGCTATTTAGCCATTGTTAGCCAATGGCTAGCGGCCTTTTCATCTGCACAGACACCAGCCGTTTATTTTTATCCTGGATCAATACTTGCAGCATCGACTGCCTTTTTCTCCACTGACCATGCGCCGGATTCTTGCCGTAAAACCCTTGGATCCATTACTCCTGATCATCACAGCTAGCTAGCTTGCCACGAGCGCCAACCCCAGTGACCAGCCGCCCCGAATAGCTACCTGAGCAGACCACCTCCCGGCCCCTACTCTGTGATCACTCCGGCACTACTCAGCCGATGCCTTCCGGACTCTACCCCAAGCACGGCTAGAATCCACCGCACTCCGCCGGAACCTTGCCGTTGAAGCTCCTGGACCTGTGCATTCGGTCATTTGCTGCTACCGAGTGCTACGGTGCTACCGCCCCTGCCCGAATGGAGCACCAGTAGTCCGCGAGCCAGGCTATCTCCTGGCTACAAACAAAATTACTACAACTACCAATTTACCTCTTTGCGCCATTCTGGTTGAGCCCCGCTCCTACCACACGACTGGTCCGCCTGGTCTTATAATCTCCATCTTGCTGTTGCCCTCAATCGGGCCTTCGCCGGACATCGGAGCAGAGGCTTCTACCTCTACCGCGGGCCTCTACTAACTTTAAAAGGCGTGTCTCCTGCGTGCTAGCGAGTAACAACTTACTCTGCGGCGCTTCCCTGTTCCATCTATTGCTGTTCACTGGACCCTTATGATCACTTGGCCTACATAGCTGATTGCCTGCTGGACGTTATAATCATGGGTACTGCATTTTGTTTATTTTGTTGTGTTATCTGTTCGAACCCAACTCAGGCCCTGTGTGTAGTTAACTGACCTCTCTTTTGCCCACTGCATCGCAAATTTTACCTGTTGTTGTGGTGCTTTAGGCTGATTAGCTGTGTTTGTCTCTACCGTTGTTGCCTACTAGCTCTCCCAATCAACACCTGTCGCTTAATGCCTCGCTTTAAGTTGCTCTTCTCAATGTCAATTATGCCTTTTGCACACTGTTTGTCTTAGGATAGATTTATTACTGTCTTAGTTTACTGGGAGCCCCTCAGTCACCACCTTCCAACATGGCTCAAATTACCTCCTTCTGTCCCACCTCCCACACATTTGTGATTCTCAGCCCAGCATAACTTAGCCGTTCCAGAGATTTGATAGCCTCTCTTTATTCAAATCACCTCTGTGTCTGGTTTACCTCAACTGTACCCGCACCCCCACCATACCCCTGTCTGTACATTATGCCCCTGAATCTATTCTTACGACGGCCCAGAATCCGCCTCCTTATTATCTCTGTCCCCAACGCATAGACACCAGTTTTGATAGCCCTTAGCCATCCCTCACCTACTCCTCCTCGTAGTTCCTCGGCATGATGTGGTTAACCCAGGTTAACCAGGCCCTGCGTGTCCCAGGCACTCTCATTTGTTGACTTCTGTAACCGAAAAAAGCCTTGTTTCATGCCTAGTTAACATCAGGAAGGCCTCCTCCTTAAGTTTTTTTACTCACTGCTTTAGTACACTCCGCCAACCCTTGATGTCCTTGGCCGTGTGCTGAATCCTGGCCTTAAGGAATGCCAAACCAAAAAATTCTTGAGATTTCCATCCCCAACTACACAGTTTTCCGTCAAGATAGAAACTTCGCAAAGGGGGAGGAGACTTGCAAGTGTACTGCAGAGATACTGCAAAAGTTCTGTCGATACTTTCCTTTCAACACGACCACCCCTTGCATCACTGTCAAACACTTCCCTAAAAAACGTTCTGCGAGCAGACCTTTCGTAATCGACTGCCTGGATCCTGAAGAGCATGTACCTCATCCGTCAGTCGAGGATGCCTGGTCGTTCTTTAACAGCTAATTTTCCCACCATCTTAAATAAGCATGCCCTTTTCAAAAAAATGTTAAACTAAGAAAGATATAGCCCTTGGTTCACTCCAGACTACTGGCCTCGACCAGCAACAAAAATATCCCTGTGGCGACTGCACTAGCATCGAATAAGGGGGTCCCCCCGCGAATATGCAAACTTTTCATGGAAATCAGGGAACAAATACAATTAATCAGCTCGGAAAGCAATAGGCTAGCTTTTTCAAACAGGAAAAGTGCATCCTGTAGCTCTAACATCCAAAGAAGTTTGGGACACGTAAAGTCCATGGAGAATAAGAGCACCTCTTCCCAGCTGCCACTCCACTGATGCTAGGTAACACTGTTCACCACCGATACAAATCCACAATAATGAGAATTTCAATGAAGCAATTTTCTTACGGCTGGCCATGCTTCCTTCCTGGCTTACCCCAAACCCCGGCCAACAGCACCGCACCCCCGCAGCTACTTGCCCAAGCCTCCCCAGCGTTCTCCTTCACCCAATCCAGATAGCAGATGTTCTGAAAGAGCTGGCAAACCTGGACCCGTCACAAATCAGCTCCGGGCTAGACAATCTGGACTCTCGTCTCTTTCTAAAACGATCGCCGCCATTGTTTGCAACCCCTATTACAGGTCTGTTCAACCTCTCTTTTGTATCGTCCGAGATCCCAAAGATTTGGAAAGCTGCCGCGTCATCCCTCTTCAAAGGGGTGACACCTCTAGACCAAAACTTTTCTAAGTACCTTCTCCGCTGTGCAATCCCGGCTTTCCGAAGCTGGTCATGGGATGCACCTCAAGGCCACACTTCAAGGTACTAAACGATTAATCATAACCACCATCGATAAAAGTTACTGTGCAGGCCGTCTTTCATCGACCTGAGACTAGGCTTTCGACTCTTGTCAAATCACCGTATCCTTATCGGCAGACTCAACAGCCTGTGGTTTCGGTCAAATACTGCCTCGCGCTGGTTCACCAACACACTTCTCAAGACAGAGTTCAGTGTGTCAAATCGGAGGGCCTGTTGTCGACCTCTGGCAGTCTCTTATGGGGTTACCACAGGGTCAATTCTCGGGCCGACTCTTTTCTCTGTATATATCAACGATGTCACTCTTGCTTGCGGGGATTCCCTGATCCACCTTCTACGCAGACGACACCATTCTGTATACATCTGGCCCTTCTTTGGAACACTTGTGTTAACAAACGCTCCAAACGAGTTTTCAATGCCATACAAACAGCCTTCTTGTGGCCTCCAACTGCTCTTTAAATGCTAATAAAACTAAATGCATCTTTTTTTCAACCAGTTCGTGCCCGCACCCACCGGCCGGACTAGCATCATTACTCTGGATCGGTTGACTTAGGAATATTGTGGACAACTACAACTGGCTAGGACTGTAAACTTCTCCTCAGACTCATATTAACATCTTCAATCAAATCGTACATCTAGAATCGGCATTCCTATTTTAGCAACAAAGCCTCCTTCACTCCACTGTGCGCCAAACATACCCTCTTAAAAACGACTTATCCTACCGATTCCTTCACTTCGGCGATGTCATCTAACAAAATAGCTGTCGAAATCTCTACTCAGAAAACTGGATGCCAGTCTATCCACAGTGCCATCCGTTCTGTCACAAGTACTTGTTACCACCCACCAACTGCGACACTGTATGCTCTCAGTCAAGCTGGCTCCTCGCAACATTATTCGTCGCACGACCCACTTGGCTCCAAGTCGTCTATAAGTCTAATAGTAATGGCTCCGCCCTATCTTCAGCTCATAGTTCACTGAAGGGTAACAACACCCACCTGTAGCATTCGCGCCTTCCAGCAGGATTATATCTCACTGGTTGTCCCCCAAAACCAACACCTCCTTTTGGTGGCCGCTTTCCTTCCAGTTCTCTGCTGCCAGATGACTGGAACGATTGCAAAAATACGCATGAAGCTAGGAGGACTTATATTTCCCTCACTAACTTTGAAACATCAGCGTATCTAGCAGGCTAACGATTGCTGCAGCATGTACATAGCCCATCTGAAATAGCCACCAATCTACCTACCTCATTCATCCATATTGTTTTTATTTACTTTTATCTTACTCTTTTGTACACGCAGTATGTTCTACCTTGACATCATGCATCTGCTCATCTATCACTTCGTGTTAATTTGCTAACACGTAGTTACTTCGCGAACTATATGGAGCCTATTTTATTGCCTTACCTCCTCCGCCATTTCGACAACACTATTATACTCAGACTTTCTTTTTTTCTATTGTGTTTTTGATGTACGCTGTTTATTCATGTTAACTCTGTGTTGTTTTTTGTGTCGCACTGCTTTCCTTTAATCTCTGGCCAGGTCGCATGTGTTAAATGTAGAACTTATTCTCAACTAGTCGTTAACCTGGTTAAATAAAGGGTAAATAATAAAAAAATAATAATAAAAATTGTCGTCAGAAATTGTCCAAAAACAACCTAGCCATGTTTTTTAGTAGGTATATTTAGCCATATATTTTGTTAAGAGTTCAATCAAATATGCAAAGAATACACATTAGACATGGCAAAAATGTATAGAGAATTGCCAAGAAAAATGTATAGAATTTGCCAACATTTTCTCTGCACCCCATGACAAAAATAAGCTTAAACCTGCAACATTTTTCTCTCCGCAACAATAGGTGGCTGTGAAACAGTTAATGTGGTCATGACAGTGCTCTGTCCCATAGAAATAGATGTCGGCTGCGCCAGACACACGCAGAGGACATGTATGTTTCCCAATTGCTGGAAGGGGTCTGAGTAAAAAGTTTGGGAAACCCTGTCCTGGCAGTCAGCCAATTGAGGTACCGGGAGGTGTGCTCTTGCACCTTTGCAAGGCAATTATCATAGTATATAGTACTTCAGTCTCCCTGTTTTTCTCAGCGTAGCTGTAGCAGCAGACTCCTCATGAAAACTTAAGACCGGCTCACGAAAACCAAAGCCTGTCTCCTGCGGCTTTCTACCACTCTCATTTGATGTAGCTTTACCGTTTAGTTATTTTTCTGATGATCTCATTTTGCTCTTTTGCTAGCTTTGGTAACTGCACTATACATACAAAGTATTGGCATGTGTGGGTATGTGGATTCGGCTATTTCAGCCACACCCAATTGCTGACCAGGTGTATAAATTTGAGCACACAGTCATGCGATCTTTATAGACAAAACATTGGTCAGGGTAGAACGCTTTACTGAAAAAGCCAGTGCACTTCAGTGTGGCACCATCATAGGAATGCCACCTTCCCAAGCAAGTTCAGTTCGTCAAAGTGTCTGCCCTGCTAGAGCTTCCAGGTCAACTGTTGAAAATGTGTTTAGAACGCCTAGGAGCAACAATGCCTCAGCCCCGCGAAGTGGTAGGCCCACACAAGCTCACATTCAATGGGACTCCAATGCTTGAAAACTCGTAGCACCGTAAAAATAATCTGTCCGTGGTTGCAACCATCACTACCGAGTTCCAAATATTGCCTCTAGGAAGCAACGTCAACACAAAAACTTGTTTGTCGGGAGCTTTCATGAAATGGGTTTCCATGAACGAGCAGCCTAAGATCACCATGCGTATGCCAAGCGTCGTCTGGGAGTGATGTAAAGGCTTTGCGCCATTGGACTGCTGAGCAATGAAATGGGTTTCTGGAGTGATGAGTTCAGGCTTCACCATCTGCTAGTCCGATGAACCGATTTGGGTTGCGGATGCAGGAGAACGCTACCTTCCCCACCAAGTTTGGTCGGAGGAGGAATAATGGTCTGGCTGTTTTTTATGTTTCGGCCTAAGGCACCTTAGTTCCAGTGAAGCAGAAATCTTAATGCTACAGATACAATGAATTCTGAAGATCTTTGCTTCCAACTTTGTGGCACCGTTTTGGGGAAGGCCACTTTCCTGTTCAGCATGACAATGCCCCCGTGCACAAGCGAGTCCATACATAACTGTTGTCTAGATCGAGTGGAAGAACTGACTGCCTGCACAAAGAGCCCTGACCTTCAACCCCATCGAACACCTTTGGAATGAAATTGAACACCCAACTGCGAGCAAGCCTATTGCCAACATCAGTGCCCACCTCACTAATCTGCTCTTGTGGCTTGAATGGAAGCAAGTCCCCGACGCAATGTATGTTCCAACATAGGTGGAGGCTGTTATTCAGCAGAAAAGGGGAGCCAACACTTCTATTAATGCCCATGATTTTGGAATGATATGTTCGACGAGGCAGTGCCATCATACTTTTGGTCATGTAGTGTATCTGTGTGCTTTCTATCCCAGTTGTTCTCTTCTCCCTGTGTGCTTTGCAACGCTGGCTGCAACCCTTCTAAGTTATGTTACCCTGCGCTCAAACAACCATGATGGACATTCCTGTTCTCTGGCAGCGTTGGAACTGCCGATATGTGTCAATAATGTTGAATTTATCTCAGCGTTTTGCTGCCCTTCAGTCCCTTGACCTTTTGCCCCAAAGGAGACATGGATCACCTCAGAGAACACTGCTACCCAGCTGTTTTCTCTTCATCTGACTAAATTTTCTCTCATAGTCCTAATAGCAATTTGGTCATCGTTGGTGGTGGCACTGGGCTAGTCAATCTCTCCTAAATGGAGATTTTCTCTTTTTCTCCTCTCTCACCTTGCCCATCTCTTCATGTAAAATGTCCATGCTGTCACGTCACTTGCCACTCTCAAGCTTAAAATTGTTTGTCATTTATCGCCCACAGTGTGCCCTTAGAGAGTCCTTCCAATGAGCTGACACCGTTATCACATATTAAGGTATGGAACCCAGGTGCAGACATGTTGAAGAACACAAAAGTTTATTCTTTAAACAGGGTGCAAAACGACAGATCACCCCACCCCACACAGGAGGGCAGCTCCCGCTCAGCCTAGTCCAAGCTCTTCTCTGTTCTGGCACTCCAATTGTGGTAACAGCTTTCCCTGAAGCTAGGACAGCAGAGACCTGCCCATCTTCTGAAAACATTCTGAAGCCGAGTATTTATAAATAATTTCCACCCCCCCCCCCCCCCCCAGTTGAACACCGTTACTGCGTGACCTTGACCTGATGCTTCTGTGAGGAATATATAGGAATAGAGACAGGAATAGATAGAGGTGAGAGAGGCTAAAGTGGGGAAAGGAAATATTGCGATCGGCCGGTTTCCATTCCATCTGAGGGAAATCAGAAATGAAATCCAGAAATGCCAGGTTCTTGGCTACAATTGGATGCAAAAAAATGTACGAGGGTCATTATAAAATGCTGCTGCAACAGTAAGGGGCATATATATTCTAGTTTGGGCCATAAAGTTGACATTTCTTAGCAAGTGTTTTTTTCTTGCAATGGGGACACAGGTTGAAATCAAGTTGAAAGTATTCAATATCATACTGTTCTGTTTGTAAATGAGGGTGACGTGCTAAGTTGTGGCAAAACAAGAGGGATATCTTCGATAGACGGCAGCAAAAACGTGACGTTACTCTGGACATTTCAGGCAAAGAGTTCAATCTTGGTTATCATAGGCAGAGGAATCTTTGTTCTCGCATGATCTGATGAGTCCCTTTAAGGTGGCCTTTTGCAAACTCCAAGTGGCTTCATTAGCCTTTTTACTGAGGAGTGGCTTCCGCCCAACATAACTGGCCACCTTACTGATGAGGCTTATTGGTGAGTGCTGCAGAGATGGTTGTCCTTCTGGAAGGTTCTCCCATCTCCACAGGGGAACTCTGGAGCGCTTTCAAAGTGACCATGTGGTTCTTGGTTCACCTCCCTACCAAGGCCCTTCTCCCCCCGATTGCTCAGGATGACCGGCAGCCAGTTCTAGGGACCTTCAATGTTGCCATACAGTTTTTGGTACGCCTTCCCCAGATCTGTGCCTACCAAAATCCAGCTCGCTCTACAGACCAAATTCCTTCGACCTCATAGCTTGGTTTTTGCTCTGACATGCACTGTCAACTTGGACCTTTATATTAACCAGATATGTCAATCAATTTGAAGTATTACCACATAGGTGGGACTCCAATTGAAATTGTAGAAACATCTCAAGAAATGATCAATGGAAACAGATTGCATCTGAGCTCAATTTCGAGTCTCATAGCAAAGGAGTCGAATATATATATATAATAAGGTTTTCTGTTTGTAAATTTTTATAATTTGCCAAAAAATAGAAAAACCTGTTTTATTATGGGTATTGTGTGTAGATTGGTTTAGAGAAAAATGTATTTAAAATTATTTAGAATTTTGGGATTTTTAAAATTTATTTTACCTTATTTAAAGTCAGTTAAGAACAAATAATTTTTTTAATGACGGCCTAGAACAGTGGGTTAACTGCCTTGTTCAGGGCAGAACGACAGATTTAGACCTTGTCAGCTCGGGATTCGATTCCAGAAAACAGAATAAGGCTGTAACGTAAATCTTTTGGAAAAAGTCAAGGGTCTTAATACTTTCCGAATGGATTGTATATCAATGACCGTTAGCATTCTACTAACAACTGCTGCATCCCAAAAGAGTTACTTTGCAAAGATCACAACCAAATATTGTCACGCCCTGGCCTTAGTATTCTTTGTTTTCTTTATTATTTTAGTTAGGTCAGGTGGTACATGGGAATGTTGTGTTTTATCGGTTTTGGGTGGTTATATGGTAAAGAGGGGTGTTGGGTGTAGTGTATGGGTTTGTGTGAGTGTATGTGTCTAGCTGTGTCTATGTTGGGTGTAAGTTGTCTAGGAGAGTCTATGGTTGCCTGAATGGTTCCCAATTAGAGACAGCTGATTTCTGTTGTCTCGATTGGGAGCCCTATTAAGTAGCCATAGGCTTTCGTTTGATGTGGGTAATTGTCTATGTTATACGTTTGTAGCCTGTATGTGCACTACGTTCATAGCTTCACGTCGTTTGTTTGTTTGTTAGTTTTGTTTAATAGTGTTTTGTTTTTTGTTCTCCTTCTTCATAATAAAAAGGAAGATGGCTTATTTTCCTAATGCTGCGTTTTGGTCCGTCAATCCTCCACACGATCGTGACAGAATTACCCACCAATGCAGGACAAGCGGCATGTAAAGCGGCAACAGGACCCACCTACACAGGATTCTTGGACATGGGAGGAGATACTGGATGTAAGGACCTTGGGTACAACGGGGAGAATATCGCCTCCCTCGTGAAGAGCTGGAGGCAGCGAAAGCCGAGAGGAGCGATATGAGGAGGCAGCACGGAAGCAAGGCTGGAGACCTGTGAGTAATACCCAAAAATTTCTTGGGAGGGGCTCATGGGGAGTGTGGCGAGTCCAGATGGGAGATCTGCGTCAACTTCCCGTGCTACCCGTGAGGACTCTAAGAGGAACCTGAGCCAGTCGGGCTGATATTGAGGTGAGCAATGGGAATGATACAGAGGACTGTTAGATTTATTGGGGAGGTTGGAAGAGAGTGAAATGAGGAGCTGCTGTGTTGGTGCGTTGAGGCACAAGATCCACCCGACAGAGCGTGTGCGGGATGTGATGTTACCTGAGTCAACTCTCCATGCTCGTCCTGATGTGCGTGCTAACCATCTGGGAATGACAGTCCCACGAACCAGGCCTCCTGTACGCCTCCCTAGTTCCTGCACCTCCTGTATTAGCCCCACGTACTAACTCTCCTGTGACAGTCCCCAGCCCAGTACAACCAGTGCCTCCTCCACGCACTAGCCCTATGGTGCGTGTCTCCAGGCCTTTACCACCAGTGCCTAAACCACGCACCAAGCCTCCTGTGTGTCCCCAGAGTCCTGTGCGTCCTGTTGCTGCTCCCCGCACAGCCCTGAGATGCGTGTCCCCAGTCCGGTACCACCAGTTCCGGCACCACGCACTAGGCCTAAGTGCGCTCCCAGGGTCCAGTATGCCCTGTTCCTTATCCCCGCACTAGCCCTGAGATGCGTGTCCCAGCCCGGGTACCACCAGTTCCGGCACCACGCACTAGGCCTAATGTGCGCTCCAGGGTCCAGTATGCCCTGTTCCTTCTCCCCGCACTAGCCCTGAGATGTGTGTCCCCAGCCCGGTACCACCAGTTCCGGCACCACGCACCAGGCCTACAGTGCGCCTCAGCCGGCAAGAGTCTGCCGTCTGCACAGCGATGCCTGAACTGCCCGTCTGCCCAGCGCCATCTGAGCCATCCGTCTACCCAGCGCCATCTGAGCCATCCGTCTACCCAGCGCCATCTGAGCCATCCGTCTACCCAGCGCCATCTGAGCCATCCGTCTGCCCCGAGCCATTAGAGCGCCCGTCTTGTCCCGAGCCGTCAGAGCCGTTCGTCAGTCAGGAGCCACTAGAGCCATTCGTCAGACAGGATCTGCCAGAGCCGCCAACCAACAGGATCTGCCAGAGCCGCCAACCAGACAGGATCTGCCAGAGCCGCCAACCAGACAGGATCTGCCAGAGCCGCCAACCAGACAGGATCTGCCAGAGCCGCCAACCAGACAGGATCTGCCAGAGCCGCCAACCAGACAGGATCTGCAGAGCCGCCAGCCAGCCAGTGCAGCCAGATCGTCAGCCAGCCATGTGCAGCCAGATCGTCAGCCAGCCATGAGCAGCCAGATCCGTCAGCCAGCCATGAGCAGCCAGATCCGTCAGCCAGCATGAGCAGCCAGATCCGTCAGCCAGCCATGAGCAGCCAGATCCGTCAGCCAGCCATGAGCAGCCAGATCCGTCAGCCAGCCATGAGCAGCAGATCCTAGCCATGAGCAGCCAGATCGTCAGCCAGCATGGGCCGTCCTCAGTCCGGAGCTGCCGTCCCTCAGTCGGAGCTGCCGTCCTCAGTCCGGAGCTGCCGTCCCTCAGTCCGGAGCTGCGTCCCTCAGTCCGGAGCTGCCGTCCCTCAGTCCGGAGCTCGTCCCGCCGGAGCTGCCGTCCCTCAGTCCGGAGCTGCCGCCCCTTATCCTGGTGCTCTCCCTTAGTCCGGAGCTGCCCCTTAGTCCGGAGCTGCCCTTAATTCAGTGGGGTTAATGTGGAGGGGGTCATTTGGAGGAAGCTAAGGAGGCGGTTAGTGACTGTGGTGGGTGGGGACCACGACCAGTGCCGGAGCGCCACCGTGGAAGGAAGCCCACCCAGACCCTCCCCTAGACTGTGTGCTGGTGCGCCCGGAGTTCGCACCTTAAGGGGGGTTATTGTCACGCCCTGGCCTTAGTTTCTTTGTTTCTTTATTATTTTAGTTCGGTCAGGGTGTGACATGGGGAATGTTTGTGTTTTATCGGTTTGGGTGTTATATGGTAAAGGTGTTGGTGTAGGTGTA